>NW_021703780.1:51718686-51768717 GCF_005190385.1 Monodon monoceros | reverse complement strand
CAAAAAAAAAAAAAAAAAAAAAAAAGAATGAAATAATGCCATTTGCAGCAACATGGATACAACCAAAGATTATCATGCTAAGTGAAGTCAGAAAGAGAAAGACAAATACCATATGATATCATTTATATGTGGAATCTACAACATGACACAAGTGAACCTATCTATGAAACAGAAACAGACTCACGGACATAGAGAACAGACTTGTGGCTGCCAGCGAGGAGGGGGTTAGGGGAGGGATGGAGTGGGAGTTTGGGGTTAGCAGATGCAAACTATTATATATAGAATGGATAAACAACAAGGTCCTACTGTATAGCACAGGGAACTATATCCAATCTCCTGGGATAAATCATAATAGAAAAGAATATTTAAAAAAAAGAATGTTTGTATGTGTATAACTGAGTCACTCTGCTGTACAGCAGAGATTGGCACCACATTGCAAATCAACTACACGTCAATAAAATTAAAAAAAAAAAAAGCTGGTCTTTGTGATTCACAAAAGCAGGTGCCAATTCCTGAGCGCAAACTGAAATGACAGGAGAAACTTTAAATGCTATTACAGCCATGAGTATGAACCCTAATCCAATAATCTGTCTTCACTGATGCCTCTTCATCTCATCTGTGTGAAAGAGGAGAGGAGAGAAGGTTAGGAGTGCCTACTCTGTTCTACAGCGTCCAGTCCAGTGCCAAAAAAAACAAAATACAAGTAAGTGTTTGTATACATAAGTGCTCAAAAACATTAAAATCCAAGTAAGAGAGAAAACTAATTTCATAACATATAAATAGCATATACATTGAGGAACATATAACGATACACTATACATTATAATCCAAAACCATAAGCAGGTTCTTTTTTAATTAATTAATTTACTTATTTATGGCTGCATTGAGTCTTTGTTGCTGCACACAGGCTTTCTCTAGTTGTGTCGAGCGGTGGCTACTCTTCGTTGTGGAGCACGGGCTCCAGTAGTTGTGGTAACGTAGGCTCAGCAGTTGTGGCTTGCAGGCTCTAGAGCGCAGGCTCAGTAGCTGTGGCACACGGGCTTAGTTGCTTGTGGGATCTTCCTGAACCAGGGCTCGAACCCGTGTCCCCTTCACTAGCAGGTAGATTCTTAACCACTGCGCCACCAGGGAAGTCCCATAAGCAGGTTCTGAGACAAGACGCCTGGTTTTGAAATCTGGCTGGGTGACTGGGGCAAGTTACTTTACCTCTCTGTGCCTCAATTTCCTCACCTCTCAAATGGGGAAAGGTATTCTCCTCATAAGGTGGTTGTGATGGTTAATTAAGACACATAAGGTGCTTATAAAAATGTCTCACATAAAATGCACACAATAAATGTCAGCTCTCATTATTATTTAAAGGCAATAGAAACAAGTGGCTTAATTGAAGAAACTTTCATTGAGAAATAGCTAAGCAGAGTTCCAAAATTCATGTGCAAAGTCATAAGTATCAAATGCTAAAGCTGTATGTTTAGATTCAAGCATTTAATGAAGGGTTCTGTTATGATCTCGAATACAGTTTGGGGGATTACAGAAGCAGCCTCCTCATCCCCGCTGCTATACCAACCATTCCCCTTTTCCCCTGGAGCCCAGACATCATCTTACCACCCAATTAAATCCCTTCCATGAATTAAATTCTTAATGCTTCAAGATATACAAAAAGCAAAGCATTTCTAAGTTTAGCAAAGCAACCACTAGCACATAAGTACAATAAAATGCTTTTATTTTAGAGTAAATAAAACTCTAAAATTTACAACAGTGAATCAAGGTGGACTGTGGGTCAGGATGCAAGGGGTAGACAAAGGAGAAGAAAAGGAAAATGGACAACAGGAGGAATATGAGACTTCAGAGAGAAAGCTGTGAATATGTAACTCCTGAATATTCTTTTTCTCCTTCCTATAATCATAAGGGCTTTTCACACAGATAACATGTAAAAGCAAGGCACTGCAACATTTAAAACAGATTTCTGTAAAATTCATTTCCTGAAACTCTTGCTGGCTCCATTAATTTTCACTTAAAGCAATTCAGAATTTGAAAGAAACATACACAAAATAAAGAAGGCACTGCTGTTAATTTGTGGGTGATTTTTTTTCCTGCTATCAACAGGCCACACACCTGGTGGTTGTTTTTCCAGAGTCAATGAGATACAGATCATCCACATTCCCTTACTGCCTTAATTATTAAGAAAACACAGAGCTAGCCAGGATTCCAATGGGCAGTTTCTCTCTCCAGAAGGCTGACTGCCACTTGGGGAGCACCCTGCATCCTCAGCTTATTAGCTCTTCCACTAACCCCTGCAGATAAGGAGCAAATCTACACGAAATTACGAGCAGTTACAGAAACTGTTTCTCGAACTAGGCATTTTCTTATTCCCCACCCCCACTCCCTCTCAAATATTCTATACCAAAGGTGTGTCCCCAAGCAGAGAATCCAGCCCCTCTCTTCTTTCACACCCTTTGGAGGCTTCTGGAGAATTCACACATCTGGCTGGCAATTCCCTGAATCCTGCCTATTCAAGCCAATATCTGAGCTGAGTCTTCAGGTTAGGTTTTAAAAAAACGTGCTTAATGGGGACCAGGTGGGAATGTCCATTCACTCTCAAGTTTATTGAATAAAGGTAATGATTCAAGACGTTTACCACGCACTAATTATGAATTGAATCCCTGAGTGAGGGTGCTGCATGCACGAAAAAACTCCAGCTTAATGTCCCCATTTTTAAAAAGGAGGAAGGAATCTCCAAAATTAAAATTTAAATTTCCACATGCTAAAAACCCTGTCAGAATGAATTTCAAAGAAATACCTATTTGTATATTACTAACATAACTGCATAGAAACAAGACAGGAAGCACGTAGACTACAATATAGCGTTGGTATGAATATATATGGCATATGATATTCATACATATCCTTTTTTATTTTTTTCTAACCACACCCTCTCTGAGTGGCTTCCTAGGCTCGCCGGGGCCAAACAGCGTTACGCTGTCCGGCGACCGGCCGGTTGGGGGGTCCCAGCCAGGCACTCAAAGGTGAGAACGCGGCCCTGGGCAGCGGGCGGGCGCTCCGGCTCTCCAAGGGGTCCCCCTCCCGCGGGTCCGCCCAGTCCTGCCCTGCCCGGGAGCCCCGCAGGCCGCAGCCCGGCCTCTCTGCGACCCCGGCGCCGCCCGCCCCAGCCCAGAAGGCGGCCGCCCTGCGACCCAGCCCGGGCGGGGAAGGGCCAGGCGGCCGGGCTGCGAGGGCCCCAAACTCACCATGGCCGAAGAGCCACAGGCGCGCCCACAGCCCAGAGTCACACGGCGCCGGCAACGCCCGTTGTCCTGGTGACGCCAACTGGGCGCCCCGCCCCGTCCCCTAGGTGGGCTCAGAGGCGGCCATTGGCTGCCGGACAGCACATGACGCGCAGGGGCGGTGCCTTTGGACCGCCCCCCGCCCCCCACGATTCGGCTCTTGGGCGGGGCCTCTTTGGCTTTCCGCCTTTGCATCTGTCCCTCATCACCCTGATCACCTTGACATCCTTCACCTGACAGATGACCCTGACCTGATGGGAAAGGCCTTTATGGACTTACCTTATTTAAGAAACCTTATTTAAGTTACCTTGATTACACAGGTAACACATGATTATTTGAGACATTTTATTTATCTATTTAAATTTATTTATTTATTTATTTTTGGCTGCGTTGGGTCTTCGCGCTGCACGCGGGCTTTCTCTAGTTGCGGTGAGCCGGGGCTACTCTTTGTTGTGGTGCACAGGCTTCTCACTGCGGTGGCTTCTCTCGTTACGGAGCACGGGCTCTAGGCGCACAGGCTTCAGTAGTTGTGGCACGTGCGCTCAGTAGTTGTGGCTCACGGGCTCAGTAGTTGTGGCTCACGGGCTCTAGAGCACAGGCTCAGTAGCTGTGGCGCACGGGCTTAGTTGCTCCGCGGCATGTGGGATCTTCCCGGACCAGGGCTCGAACCTGTGTCCCCTGCACTAGCAGGCAGATTCTTAACCTGTGTGCCACCGGGGAAGTCCTGAAGACATTTTAAACAATAACGAATTAAAAAGAATAAAACCACACCAAATCTCAGCACCTGATATAACCACTGCTTATATTTTAGTCTATCTGCTTCCAAGCCCGCAACAAAATGTATATTATTATAATACGTTGTATTCTTGGAAATGGAAGCAAACGATACGCACTTTTATTATCTACTTTTTTCAATTTAAAAATTATCCTTGGGCTTCCCTGGTGGCGCAGTGGTTGAGAGTCCGCCTACCGATGCAGGGGACGTGGGTTCATGCCCCGGTCCGGGAAGATCCCACATGCCACGGCGTGGCTGGGCCCGTGAGCCATGGCCGCTGAGCCTGCACGTCCAGAGCCTGTGCTCCGCAACGGGAGAGGCCACAACAGTGAGAGGCCCGCGTACCGCAAAAAAAAAAAAAAATCATCCTTGCATGCCAATTCATGTCATAGCATTGTATGTATACACTCTAATTTATTAAATCATTCAACAACTTGTTGGATGTTTTTAATATGGTTGACAGGAACTTTAGATATCCTCAAGTCCAGCCCATTAAACCTATGAAGAGACATACTCAACAGCGGATCTGTCATCTCCCCCTGAATGTCTAATAGACATCCCACACTTAAATATAGCCCCAATAAGACTTTTGATCCAAGTTTCTTACTCTCCCTAAACAAATGGACAATTGTAGCCCTCAACAATCAACACCAGAAAGCCCTGTGAAGAGGAAGAGAATTTGTAGTGATAGAAAGTAGATTACTGGTTGTTCACAGCTGGGTTAGGAGTGGTGGAGGAAGAGATAATAACTAAAGGGTACGAGGTTTCTTTTTGAGGTGATGAAAGTGTTCTAAAGTTGACTGTGGGGGCTTCCCTGGTGGCGCAGTGGTTAAGAATCCGCCTGCCAATGCAGGGGACACGGGTTCGAGCCCTGGTCTGGGAAGATCCCACATGCCGCGGAGCAACTAAGCCCGTGCACCACAACTAGTGAGCCTGCGCTCTAGAGCCCGCGAACCACAACTACTGAAGCCCGTGTGCCACAACTACTGAAGCCCACGCGCCTAGAGCCTGTGCTCTGCAACAAGAGAAGCCACCACAATGAGAAGCCTGCGCCCCACAACAAAGAGTAGCCCCTGCTCACTGCAACTAGCGAAAGCCCACATGCAGCAGCGAAGACCCACTGCAGCCAAAAATTAAATAAATGAATAAATAAATAAATTTAAAGTTGACTGTGGTGATGGTTGCACACATCTATGAATATACTAAAAACCACTGCGTTGTACAGTTTGTGTGAAATGCATAGTATGTGAGTTATATTTCAATAAAGCTGTGTGGTTTTTTGTTTTGTTTTTATAAATTTTTTAATTTATTTATTTTAGGCTGAGTTGGGCCTCTGTTGCTGCACGCAGTCTTTCTCTAGTTGTGGCGAGTGGGGGCTACTCTTCGTTGCAGTGTGCGGGCTTCTCTTGTTGCAGAGCACCGGCTCTAGGCACACAGACTTCAGTTGTTGTGGCACGCGGGCTCAGTAGTTGTGGCTTGTGGGCTCTAGAGTGCAGGCTCAGTAGTTGTGGCACACAGGCTTAGTTGCTCCGCAGCATGTGGGATCTTCCCGGACCAGGGCTCGAACCCATGTTCCCTGCATTGGCAGGCAGATTCTTAACCACTGCACCACCATGGAAGCCCAAGCTGTGTTTTTTTTTAAAGCTATGCTGTTGCTCATACATACTCTCAACTTTAATTAATCTTGATAATTTGTCTTTGTATCAATATGATATATCCCTCTTTGGAACTTTTCACTTTGAATCCATTTATTCTTTTTTCCCAGCTTTACTGAGGTATAATTGACAATTTAAAATTGTACATATTTAAGGTGTACAACGTGATGATTTGATATATGTATACATTGTGAAATAGTGACCACAATTCAGTTAACATACCCATTACCTCACATAGTTACCACTATTTTTCTTTCTCTTTCTTTCTTTCAGTGATAACTCTTAAGATCTACCTTCTTAGCAAATGTCAAGTACACAAAACAGTATTGTTAACTATATTCACATTGTTATACATTAGATATCCAAAACCTATTCATCTTGCATAACTGAAATTTTGTACCCCTTGACCAGCATCTCCTCATTTCCCTCTACCCCCAACCCCTGGTAACCACCATTCCACTCTCTGCCTCTGTGCATTTGACTATTTTAGAATGTACATATAAGTGAGATCATGCAGTATTTGTCTTTGTGTCCAGTTTCTTTCAATTAGCATAGTATCCTCAAGGTTCATCCATGTCACAAACGGCAGGATTTTCTTCTTTTTAAACACTGAATAACACTCCATTGTATAATATATAGATTTCCCTTTCTAAAAGTTTATATGAATGTATTCATACAATAATTAGGATTTTGAAACTGGCTTCTTTTACTTAGCACATTTTTAAGATTCATCCAAGTTGTAGCATGTACCAGTACTTCATTCCTTTTTATGGTCAAATAATATTCCTTGAAAGGATATACCACAGTTTTGCTTATCCATTTGTTCACTGATGGTCATTTCCATCTTTTTGGCTGTCATGAATAATGCTGCTATGAATATTTATGAACACTTTTTTTTTGACCGTGCCATGTGGCATACAGGATCTTCCCTGACCAGGGATCAAACCCATGCCCCCTTCATTGGGAGCACAGAGTCTTAACCACTGGACCTCCAGGGAAGTCCTGAATACATTTTCATACAGACACGTGTTCCTGTTTCTCTTGGGTGTATATCTAGGGTATATATCTAGAAGTAAAATTTCTGGGTCATAAGGTAATTCTGTTTCAGCATTTGAGGTACTGCCAGCGTGCTTTCCAAAGTGGCTGCACCATTTCATATTCCCACCAACAGTGTGTAAGGATACCAATTTCTCCACAGCCGTGTCATATGTTGAAGAAAAAAGTAGTAAAAATGAAGGCAGTTTAATTAAGACAATTAAAAAATAAGCCACAGATTGGGAGAATGTATCTGCAAAACACATATCTGATAAAGAACTTGTATCCAGAATATACAAAGCACTTTTAAAACTCAACAATAAGAAAACAAACAACCCAACTTAAAAATGATCAAAAGATCTGAACAGACACGTCATCAAAGAAGATATACAGATGGCAAATAGCATATGAAAAGATAATCAAGGGTGGCCAAGATGGCAAAGTAGGAAGACTCTGAGCTCACCTCCTCCCATGGGCAAACCAAAATCACAACTATTTACAGAGCAACTATCTATGAGAACTAAAGACCAGCAGAAAACATTTTTCACAACTAAAGATATGAAAAAAGAACCATAATGAGATGGATAGGAGGGACAAAGATGCAATATAGCCAAGACCCATACCCTCAGGTAGATAACCCACAAATGAGAGGATAATCATAATTACAGAGGTTCTCCCCAAGGAGTTAGGGATCCTAGCCTCAGACTGAGCTCACCAGCCTGGGGTCCTGCACCAGGAAAACGAGTTCCCAGAACATCTGGCTTTGAAGGCCAGTGGAGCTTGCGTAGGAGAGCCAGAGGGCTGTAGGAAACAAAGACTCTGCTCTTAAAGGGCACACACAAAATCTCACATACTCCAAGACTCGGCTGAGAGGCAGGAATTTCAAAGGAGCCTGGTTCAGATCCATTTGCTGACTTTGGAGAACCTCCCAAAGAGGCAGAAAGCAACTGAGACACCTCCTGGGGACACAGATGTTGCTAGTAGCCATTTGGGGGAGCTTGTCCTGCCACAACGACACTGATGCAAGCACCATTCTGGAGTCCTCCCTCCAGCCCAGGAGTCCCTAACCCCTGGGCCACAGAACCGTAACAGTCCATGGCCTGTTAGGAATGGGGCCATGCAGCAGGAGGTGAGCGGCGGGTGAGCAAGCAAACCTTCATTTGTATTTACAGCTGCTCCCCATTGCTTGCATTACCACCTGAGCTCCACCTCCTGTCAGATCATCGGCAGCATTAGATTCTCATAGGAGCACGAACCCTGCGGTTAACTGCGCATGTGAGGGATGCAAACCCTACTGTGAAATGTGCATTCAAGGGATCTATGTTGCGCGCTCCTTATGAGAATCTAATGCCTGATGATCTGAGGTGGAGCTGAGGCAGTGATGCTAGCGCTGGGGAGCGGCTGCAAATACAGATTATCATTAGCAGAGAGGTTTGACTGCGTGTGCATTAAAGTACATGCCCTTAACTCGCATCTGTTTGCACAGCTCTGTGAGGAGATGGACACAGAGCACACACATCTTCTCTTAAACACAGAAGTGAGATGGCTTTCTAAATGTAGATCACTGGCCAGAGTTTTTGAGTTATGAGAGCCGCTCCAGAGATTTCTTTTAGAAAAACAGTCACCACTGGCAGCACATTTCAGTGACACAGAATGGGTCGCAAAACTTGCTTACTTATGTAACAAGTAGGGTTGGGGACCCTATTATCTCCAGGGGCTAACCCACCCACCAGCAGGCTGGCAACAGAGCCAGGGCCCCCTGGACTCCAAATAGCCAAAACAATCTTGAGAAAGAAGAACAAAGCTGTAGGAATCACGCTCCCTGGTTTCAAACTACACTACAAAGCTACAGTGATCAAAACAGTATGGTACCAGAACAAATACAGACACATAGATCAATGGAACACAACAGAGAGCCCAGAAATGAACCCACACTTATACGGGAAGTTAATAATTTGCCCTACAACAAAGGAGTCAAGAATATACAATGAGAAAATGAGAACTTCTTCAATAAATGGTGGTGGGGAAACTGGACAGATACATACAAAAGAATCAAACTGGACTACTCTCTCACACCATACAAAAAAAAAAACTCAAAATGGATTAAAGACTTAAGGGAATTCCCTAGCAGTCCAGTGGTTAGGACTCCATGCTCTCACTGCCAAGGGCCCGGGTTCAGTCCCTGGTTGGGAAACTAAAATCACACAAGCCACGCAGTGTGGCAAAAATAATTAATTAATTTTAAAAAAATTTTAAAAAGAACTTAAATATAAGACCTGAAACCATAAAACTCCTAGAGGAAAACATGGGCTGTAAGCTCTTAGTCATTGGTCTTAGTAATGGTTTTTTGGATATGTCTCCCTAGGCAAAGGAAACAAAGGCAAAAATAAACAAATGGGACTACATTAAACTGAAAAGCACACAGCAAAGGAGACTATCAACAAAATGAAAAGACCACCTATTGAATGGCAGAAGAGTTTCCAAAACATATATCTGATAAGGGGTTAATATCCAAAATATGCAAAGAACTTATACGACTCAACATCAACAAAACAAACAACCCAATTAAGACAAAAAAAAAAAACGGGCAGAGCACCTGAATAGACATTTTTCCAAATAACACATACAGACAGCCAACATGCACAGGAAAAGATGCTCAACATCACTACTCATCAGGAAAATATAAAGCAAAACCACAATGAGATATCACCTCACACCTGTCGGAATGGCTATTATCAAAAAGACAACAAATAAAAAGTGCTGGCAAGGATGCGGAGAAAAGGGAACCCTTGTGCACTGTTAATGGGAATGTAAATTGGTACAGACACTGTGGAAAACAGTATGGAGGTTCCTCAAAAAATTAAAAATAGAACTACCATATGATCCAGCAATCCTACTTCTGGGAATTCTTCTGAAGGAAACAAAAACACTAATTTGAAAAGATATATGCACTCTTATGTTCACTGAAACATTATTTACAATAGCCAAGATATGGAAGCAATCTAAGTGTCCATCAACAGATGAATGGATAAAGAACATGTAGTATATAGAGAGAATAGAATATTACTCAGCTATTAAAAAAAAAGAATGAAATCTTGACATTTGGGACAACATGGATAAACCTGCAGAGTATTATGCTAAGTGAAACAATAAGTCAGACAGAAAAAGACAAATACTGTATGATATCACTTATATGAGGAATCTAAAAAAACAGATTACCATAACCAAACAGAAGCAGAGTCATAGATACAGAGAACAAACTAGTGACTGCCAGGGGGGAGTGGTGTGGGGGGATGAGTGAAATAGGTGAGGGAGATTAAGAGGTACAAACTTCAAGTTGTAAAATAAATAAATCACAGGAATATAATGTACAGCTTGGGGAATATAGTAACATTGTAATAACTTTGTATGGTAACAGTAACTAGACTTATCATGGTGATTGCTTTGTAATATACAAAAAATATCGAATCACTATGCTGTACACCTGAGAACATAATATGGTAAGTAAGTTATACTTCAATAAAAAAGAAAAGAACAAACTCCACACAGTCAGGTAGCTGCCCACCCCTTAGAGAAGCCTGGAGGTTTATTACCTGGAGAAGGTAAAACAGGTTGGGGAGGAGTAGGAGGTAAGATAAAACAGGTAGGACCCCTTTCTGAAAACAGAGGGATTAGATAAATGCTTACATGTTGAACAGTAAGTAATCACCTCTTTTTTTAAAAAATTTTATTGGAGTATAGTTGATTTACAATGTTGTATTAGTTTCAGGTGTACAGCAAAGTGAATCTGTTATACATATACATATATCCACCCTTTTTTAAGATTCTTTTCCTATATAGCCCATTACAGAGTATTTAGTAGAGTCCCTGTGCTATACAGTAGGTCCTTATTAGTTATCTATTTTATATACAGTAGGGTGTATATGTCAATCTCAATCTTCCAATTTATCTCTCCTCCTCCCTTTACCCCCTGGTAACCATAAGTTTATTTTCTACATCTTTATTTCTGTTTTGTAGATAAGGTCATCTGTACCTTTTTTTTTTAATTCCACATATAAGTGATATCATATGATATTTGTCTTTCTCTGTCTGACTTACTTCTCTCAGTACGACAATCTCTAGGTCCATCCAGGTTGCTGCAAATGGCATTATTTCATTCTTTTCTATAGCTGAGTAATAGTCCCTTGTATATCTGTACCACATCTCCTTTATCCATTCCTCTGTTGATGGACATTTAGGTTGCTTCCACGTCCTGGCTATTGTAAACAGTGCTGCAATGAACGTTGGGGTGTGTATGTGCCTTTTTGTATTATATAAAATAATTATATCTTTTCGAATTATGGTTTTCTCCAGATATATGCCCAGGAATGGGATTGCTGGATCATATGCTAACCCTACAAGACGACTACTAGAGCTCATCAATGAATTTGGTAAAGTTGCAAGATACAAAATTAATACACAGAAATCTCTTGCATTCCTATACACTAAGAATGACAAATCAGAAAGAGAAATCAAGGAAACAATCCCATTTACCATCTCATCAAAAAGAATAAAATACCTAGGAATGTACCTACCTAAGGAGGCAAAAGACCTGTACTCAGAAAACTATAAGATTCCGATGAAAGAAATAAAAGATAACACAAACAGATAGAGAGATATAAGATGTTCTTAGATTGGAAGAATATTGTGAAAATGACTATACTACCCAAAGCAATCTACAGATTCAATGCAATCCCTACCAAATTACCAATGGCATTTTTAACAGAATTAGAACAAAAAACTTCACAATTTGTATGGAAACACAAAAGACCCTGAATAGCCAAAGCAATCTTGAGAAAAAAATGCGGAACTATTGGAATCAGGCTCCCTGGCTTCAGACTATATTACAAAGCTACAGTAATCAAAACAGTATGCTACTGGCACAAAAACAGAAATATAGATCAATGGAACAGGATAGAAAGCCCAGAGATAAACCCATGCACCTATGGTCACCTAATCTATGACAAAGGAGGCAAGAATATACAATGAAGAAAAGACAGTCTCTTCAATAAGTGGTTCTGGGAAAACTGGACAGCTACATGTAAAAGAATGAAATTAGAATGCTCCCTAATACCATACATAAAAATAAACTCAAAATGGATTAAAGACCTAAATGTAAGGTCAGATACTATAAAACGCTTAGAGGAAAACATAGGCTGAACACTTCTGATGTAAATCTCAGCAAGATCTTTTTTGATCCACTTCCTAGAGTAATGAAAATTAAAACAAAAATAAACAAATGGGACCTAATTAAACTTAAAAGCTTTTGCATAGCAAAGGAGACCATAAACAAAACGAAAAGACAACTCTTAGAATGGGAGAAAATATTTGCAAACAGAGCAACCGACAAGGGATTAATCTCCAAAATATACATCAACTCATTCAGCTCAACATCAAAACAAACAAACAAACAACCCAATCAAAAAATGGGTGAGAATCTAAATACACGTTTCTCCAAAGACATACAGATGGTTAAAAAGCACATGAAAAAGAAGCTCAACATCACTAACTATTAGAGAAATGCAAATCAAAACTACAATGAGGTATCACCTCACACTGGTCAGAATGGCCATCATCAAAAAATCTACATACAGGGGCTTCCCTGGTGGCGCAGTGGTTGAGAGTCTGCCTGCCAATGAAGGGGACGCGGGTTCGTGCCCCAATCCGGGAGGATCCCACATGCCGCGGAGGGGCTGGGCCCGTGAGCCATGGCCGCTGAGCCTGTGCGTCCGGAGCCTGTGCTCCGCAACGGGAGAGGCCACAACAGTGAGAGGCCCGCGTACCACAAAAAAAAAAAAAAAAATCTACATACAAACAATAAATGCTTGAGAGGGTGTGGAGAAAAGGACACCCCCCTACACTTTTGGTGGGAATGTAAACTGGTACAGACACTATGGAGAACTGTATGCAGGTTCCTTAAATCACCTCTTAATTTGTATTTTTTTAGATATGAATTTTCATATGTGAAGTTTGTTAACTATAACTAAACTAATACTTTTTGGAATTCAGAAAGTGTGTCTATGTTTATTTTTTTGTTTGTTGACAGTATACTGTATGTATATATACATTCTGAGTGAGGTCTGCAGCGGCCCCCTGTAATTAAACAAATTAATATTTCTGCAGTGAAATACATGAATGGTCACAGTGTGATAAATGAGGAGTAAAATTACCCTGTCTGTTTGGGTCAAGTTTTGCTGCCAACTTAGTTTTCATGCTAAACATTTAAAAAACAAAAGTAAAGAAAAACAACATTTGGTTTTCAGAGCTTTTGGTATTTCAGAAATCTAGAAATGGAATTATGAATACGTACTTGGATATAGGGGCTACTACCCTTCTATCATGATGAAATTTTAAAAATAAGCTACTCAAGTTTTCTGTGCCTTATTTGCTTCTATAGACCAAGTTAAAGTATGGCAAACATCTCCGGAATTAGATAATAAAATGCTCAAGTTATTTTTTTAAAAAAGAAAGAAAAGCTGCTCAACATCATATATCATACAGGAATTGCAAATTAAAATAACAATGAAATAGGGACTTCCCTGGTGGCACAGTAGTGAAGAGTCCACCTGCCAATGCAGGGGACACGGCTTTGATCCCTGGCCTGGGAAGATCCCACATGCCACGGAGCAGCTAAGCCCGTGTGCCACAACTACTGAGCCTGCACTCTAGAGCCCACGAGCCACAAATACTGAGCCCGTGTGCCGCAACTACTGAAGCCCGTGTGCCTAGAGCCCGTGCTCTGCAACAAGAGAAGCCATCGCAATGAGAAGCCCGTGCATCGCAAGGAAGAGCAGCCCCCACTCGCCACAACTAGAGAAGGCCCATATGCAGCAATGAAGACCTAACACAGCCAAAAATAAATATAATTAATTAATTAATTTTAAAAAACAATGAAATAACATTACATACCTATTAGAATGGCTAAAATCCGAAACACTGACAGTACCAAACACTGGTGAAGTTGTAAAGCAAGAGGAACTGTTATTTTTTTGCTGGTAGGAACGCAAAAGAGTAAAGCCACTTTGGAAGACAGGTTAGTAGTTTTTTATAAAACTAAACACACTCTTACCATATGACCCAGCATTTTGTGCTCCTTGGTATTTACTCAAATGAGTCAAGAACTTATGTCCACAGAAAAACCTGCATACAAAGTTTATAGCAGCTTTATTCATAATTGCCAAAATTTGGAAGCAAACAAGATGTACTTCAGTAGGTCAACAGATAAGCTGTGGTACATCCATTCAATGGAATATTGTTAGCATAAAAATAAATGAGTTAAAAATCATGAAAAGACATGGAGAAGCCTTAAATGTCTGTTCTAAGTAAAAGAAGCCAATCTGAAAAAGTTACATGCTATATTACTCCAGGTATACGACATTTTGCAAAAGGTAGAGACAGTAAAAAGATCAGTGGTTGCCAGGGACTCAAGAGGTGAAGGGAGAGAGAGGGGGGAGCACAGGGAATTATTAAAACAGTAACTATTCTGTATGATACTGTAATGGTGGATACATGACATACATTTGTCAAACCCATAGAACTATACAACACAAAGAGTGAACCCTAATGTAAGCTATGGACTTTAGTTAATAATAATACATTGGTTAATCAAGTGTAACAAATGAAGTGAATATTGAAATAAAGTGAGTCACATGAGTTTTTTGGTTTCCCAACGCATATAAAAGTTATTTTTATGCTATACTGTAGTCTAAGTGTGCAATAGCAGTATGTCTAAAGAAACAATGTACATACCTTAGTTTAAAAGTACTTTATTAACAAATGCTAACCATAATGTCTAAAGAAACAATGTACATGCCTTAGTTTAAAAGTACTTTATCATTCACAAATGCTAAGCATAAGTTGAGCCTTCAGTGAGTCATAATCTTTTTGTTGGAGGGTTTGAGATATTTTGAGAATTACCAAAATGTAACACAGAAACATGAAGTGAGCAACTGGCTCAATGCAGAGTTGCCACAAAACTTCAATTGGTAAAAAATGCAGTATTTGTGAACACCTTCACAATAAAGCGAAGTGAAAATGAGGTATGTCTGTGTGTGTGCTAACCCATGTACTCTGTGTTACCTCTCTGTATATGTATAAAAAGAAACCGTGAGTTTATACTGATGCTTTGGATTTCAGTCTAGCACCACAGACATTCTTCCTTGGCATACAGTAAATTCTTTCTCCAGCAGTGAGAAACTTGGTTATCATTATCTACAAGACATGTACTTATTTTTTCAACTCTAGTATACATGTAAAATAGTTTCAGGATTATGAATACACATCCCTGTAAGAAACAAATTTACCAACTAGAGTATAGTTTTTCCTACAGTTCTTTTTGTCTTTGAGTATTTCAGTATTCATTCAAAACACTGTTTTCCAAAGTTACACAGGTAAGCAACTTTTTTTACCCACCCAATTCAATGTGGCTATGTCGAATATAATAAATATGTTATATAGAATTAGATTCATTTGTCATACTCTGAATTCCATGTTGGTGGTTGACTTAAAATAATTGCCCACAGTAAACTTTTCTCCTCTTGATTTATAGTTCTATGGCTTTTGGCAAATACATAAAATTGTATATCTACCACAGAACCATATAAAACAGTTCCATCATCCCCCAAATTCCCTCGTTATACCCTTTTATAGTCAACCTCTTCTCCCACATCCACCCCCTAGCAACTACTGATCTATTTTCCATCCCTATAGTCTTGCCGTTTTAAGAATGTCATATACATGGAATCATACAGTATATAGCCTTTTGGATTTTTCACTTAGCAGAGTGCATTTAAGATTCATCCATGTCATTATGTGAATCAATAATCCATTCCTTTTACTGCTGAGTAGTATTCCATTGTGTGGACATACCCCAGTTTTGTTTATCCATTCACCTGTTGGAGGACATCTGGGTTGTTTCCAGTCTTTGACAATTCCGAATAAAGCTGCTAAAAGCATTCACATACAGATTTTTGTGTGAACATTAGTTTTCAACTCACTTGGACAGATAATCAGGACTGGGATTTCTGAGTTATAGGGAAAAGTATTCAATATCTCATCATTAAGCATGATGTTAGCTGTAGAGATTTTATAGCTTTACTTAGTTAATGAACTTTCCTTCTATTCCTAATTTGCGGGGAGGTTTTGGGGGTTTTTGTTTTGTCTTGTTTTACTAAATGTGTATTGAATTTTGTCCAGTGCTTTCCCAGAGTTCTCTGATACTTGCTTTTTCTATTCTGTCCACAGTATTTTTTTTTAGTTCTTATTTATTTATTTATTTGGCTGCATTGGGTCTTAGTTGCAGCACACAGGATCTTTGCTACAGTGCGAGGGCTTCTCTCTAGCTGTGGCATGGGGGTTTTCTCTCTCTCGTTGTGGCGCATGGGCTCCAGAGCGCGTGGGCTCTGTAGTTGCGGCGTGTGGGTTCCAGAGCACATGGGCTCTGTAGTTTTTGCCACACCCCGGCTCTGGTGTTGAGGCGCATGGGCTTAGTTGCCCCGCAGCATGTGGGTTCCCTGACCAGGGATTGAACCCGCATCCCCTGCATTGGAAGCCATATTCTTTACCACTGGACCACTGGGGAAGTCCCTGTCCACAGTATTTTACTGCAATAAAACAAAGGTAGACTGTAGGAGGCATACTCCATCTTGGTCAGCATCAGAAGTCCTCCAAGTCTTTGGACTTCCCTGGCAACACTCAGTGCAGGCAAAATAATAAGAAGAAGAAGACAGAAAAGAAAGTAGTCCTCAAAGTCTAATTTTAGCTGATAGTTCCTCCTCCCCGCTGTCTTCTTCATCAGTTTGGGTGCGCTACAACAAAGTACTATAGACTGACTGGCTTATAAACAACAAAAATTTATTTCTCACAATTTATTTCTACATATTCTAGTTGTGGAGGCTAGAAATCTGAGATCAGGGTGCCAGCACAGTCATGTTCTAGTGAGGGCTGTCTTCCAGGTTGCAGACTTCTGTCTTCTCACTGTATCCTCACATGGTGGGTAGAGGTGAGAAAGCTCTCTGAGGTCCCTTTTATAAGGGCACTAATCCCACTAACACCATCACATTAGGAGTTAGGGTTAGGATATAGCTTTCTTTGTGTTTATCCTGCATGGCTTTGTTTGTCCTCTAGGATCTGTGGCTTGATATCTTTTTTTTTTTATTTCTTGGCCGTGCCACACAGCATGTGGGATCTTAGTTCCCTGACCAGGGTTTGAACCCATGTCCTCTGCAGTGGAAGTGCAGAGTCTTAACCACTGGACTGCCAGGGAACTCCCCTTGATATCTTATCAACTGAGAAAAACTCTCAGCCATAATCTCTCTCTTTTTTTTTTTTATTTGGTTGTGCCGGGTCTTAGTTGCAGCAGGCAGGCTCCTTAGTTGCAGCTCACAGGCTTCTTAGTTGCAGCATGTGTGCTCCTTAGTTGTGGCAGGCTCCTTAGTTGTGGCATGCACACTCTTAGTTGTGGCATGCATGTGGGATCTAGTTCCCTGACCAGGGATCGAGCCTGGGCCCCCTGTATTGGGAGCTCAGAGTCTTAACCACTGCACCACCAGGCAAGTTCCCCATAATCTCTTAAAATATTTTTCTGCCCCATTCTTCCTCTCTTTTCCTTCTCTCACTTAAGGTATCATATGATTGATCTTCACACAGAATTCTCTGTATCTATTATTTTCTTTTTTATCTTATATTTTCCTCCTTTTGTCTCTTTATGCTTCATTCTAGATATTTTCTTCCAACATATCTTCCAGTTCACTAAATCTTTGTTCAGCAATGTTTACTCTTCTGTTGAAAATATTCATTATTTTTTTTTCAATTATAATTTTTAGTTGGAGACTTTACATTTTTATAGTTTCTAGTACTCTGCCGTATTTCTCAGACTTGTCTTTTATCTCCCTGAATACAATGAATAGGTTTTTTGGGTTTTTTTTTGTGGTACGCGGGCCTCTCACTGCTGTGGCCTCTCCCATTGTGGAGCACAGGCTCTGGACGCGCAGGCTCAGCGGCCATGGCCCACAGGCCCAGCCGCTCCGTGGCATGTGGGATCTTCCTGGACCGGGGCACGAACCCGTGTCCCCTGCATCGGCAGGCGGACTCTCAACCACTGCGCCACCAGGGAAGCCCAATGAATAGGTTTTTTAAAGTCTGAATCTGATAGCTCCAATATCTGGTTTCTCTGGGGGTCTCTTCTCATCATCTGTTGTTTCTGCTGGGTTTCATTGTTTTTTTTTTCCTTTTTGTCTCTCATGTGCCTGTTTTAATTGTAGATCAGATACCTACTTGCAAAATTGTTTGTAGACTAATTTGTTCCCCAGAATGAAGTATTCTTCCTCCAGAGAACATATATTTATTTCTGGTAGGCACATGCATGCCCAAGTAACATGAGTTCACTTTAAACCAAATTCATGACTGAGATTATTCAAAGCTGAGTTGCAATTTCTGCAAGAACCAGCCTTTTTTTTGTATAACCTTATCACTAATGTGAAGCATTGAGGTCCCAACACAAAGCAAAGAAACACCCCTTCATGGTTGCAGTGTGTCATTTTCCAGTTTCCTTAGCCTGACAATGCTATGAAAACAACAATTCAGTTTCTCATCCTCTCAGCAGCCCCCTCTAAAATGAGTAAATAATCCCCCAGGGGGAAAAAGGTCTTAATCTCTATGATATCTCTGAGCACCTGCCCTTCCACAGATCAGAATCTAACAATTATTCACTATCTTATTGGGTGCTTAATGCCTTTAAGTACATGTTATCAAATTTTGCACAGGTTTTTAAATGTCCCTTATCCTCAAGAAGAAACTAATCTATTTCACCATGACTAGAAGAGAAAATTCCTTTAAACCTTTTCTACTCACTAGATGTAGAGATTTAGATTTAGATTTAGATATAGATATAGATAGTATAGACATAAATAGAGAGAACTACATAGATATGTTGTAGATATATAGATACAATATAGTATTGTCTCGAGTGTATTTTATTTTTTACAAGAACAGTATAATGTATACTCAGTAACTTTGTTTTCTCAACAGTACGTTGAGACTTCTATATTAATAGAACATATAGATCTGCCTCATTCTTTTCTGAATAGTATCCACTGAACTCATAACAGTGGATATCTCTGGTTAGGGTGAGGGTTTGTCTTTCACAGAGTTGGCAGTCAAAGGATACTTTGGCTTTTATATAATGTTTTGATTTTTCATAAGTGAATGAACTTGTTTTGACTCGTGTAATCTTAAATTTCAAGAATTATTAGAGTTATACTGATGAAAAGGACATTTTGGAGTAAGAACAGAAGACCTCTGGATAAGCGAGTATCATTTTGCTAGACAACTTCTTTGGCATTAGTTTTAACATACTGTGTTGATACGTAGCTTTTCCTCTGCAGTATTTCAAAAGATCCTACTACTACTCCATTTTTTCCCCTAATAATTTGGTCAATATCACCACCTAATCAATCCATACAATGCCCTCTATTCACATAACAGAACCTTTTCCCCTGAATACTGAGTCATTCTTTCCATCTTTTTCCCCTTTTTGCTTCTGCAGGCACACATTGTGCATTTTTGTTGAATCTGGAGAAGCTGAAGTTAAGAATTTATTTTTTCATCTGAAGGAGGATAAAGTTCCTTAAAAACCAAGTCCAAATAGCTACAGAGCAATCCTTTTAATTGTTCATTTACTCTTACACAGACTATTTGGCAGGGCCCTCTTAAAAGTCAGTAGACAGGAAAATATGCTGACAAAAAACAGTGGGATTCTAATTATTCTCCCAAGGCTATTCCTACTTTTTAAAAATAAATTAAAGCAAGCTTGACCACCTTTTTTATGGATGACATAAAAAGTAAACAGGCACTAAGACAACAGATGGCATGCCTAGCAACACAAGATGCAGATAATGCAAGTCTTCCCAGAGCAGGGATGCCCTTCTGGCATTAATTCAATGTCTGGTGGGTCCCTCAGGGGCTATATGCCTATATAGTATCTCCCATGTGCTCTGGCTGCCCTCTCTTGATCACAACCCAGCATCATCCCTAGATTTCAGCTGTCAACCTCCTCCAACTTGAATTTTCCTTGAGACTGCTTCTCAACTTCTTGTTTCCCCATCACTTGTTTGCTGAATGAATGAGAGCTAAGCAATTTGCCCACGTTCACAGTACTACCAAGTGGCAGAACCCACTTGTTTTTCTGTTCACCACCCTGATACCCACTGTAGGGAATGGAGGAGAAAGACTAAATATAACTCTCCCCTTTTCCCCACTACCTACCTGGGTCCAAGTCAATTCTAGTTAAGTGCCTGGAAAATTGTCCTGTGTACATTCCTACTGTTATTTGTAGATGCCTTAACCTAATTGCTGTTGATTTGCTAACTCTGCAGTGAGTGGTTTTAGCTTCCAGTACATAATATTAAAAAGGGAAAATATTTGCACACAGCTTGATATATATCTTCAGACAGTAAACTGAGGCTCCAAATGAATAAAAAATATATATTTAAAGCATATGAGTTGGCATGTTGAACAAAGGTGATACATGGATTGTGATCAAAGCACAAGTTTGTTTTTACCTTCCACTGTTCCTTTGAACATTATTTCATGGGGATAATCATCCCTTTCCCCAAACTCCTAGTGGGTCCATGGATTTTCTTCCCACTTCAAGGTAATGGTCCCACTACCACTTAAATTTGCAAACACAGTTTTGTTTCAGAAATTGGCACTAGACACTTAGCAATCAAAATGCACAAATTTACTTGGCAGTAAGTCTTCTCCCCTCCACCTGTTTGAGCTCCCGTGTCCCTTGTGGATGCATTTCTATTTTGGGACCCTTTATAGCTCTTTTCACAGCCCTTGGGCAGCTTACATAAACCTCTTTCCTCTTCCTGCTGGCGTCTCTTGCCCTTTCCAGAGAGCCTTGTGTGGCAGGACCAAGACAACCCCATCCAACCCTCTTTCCAGCAGGGCCCGCATTTGGTCCCACGCTCTGGTAAATTTGGAGTGTGAGGTAGAGACTCCAGCTTGGCCAACAGAAGGCATTCTAAACACAGAAAACAGCCATGCATGAGGAAAGGGGCCACTGGAGCCAAAGAGAATAATGGAAGTCTCCTTATAAGCCATCTCTTCATTGCTGGGCTTTACTGAATGAGAAATGGAGGGCAAAGGAATGATTAGTCCAATAGGCTGATGACAGACTAAGAGAAGAAGCCAAGCATCTCGGGCCCTTCTATCACACTACTCCTCAAAGTAAATTTTTAAATGTCTGTGTCTTTGTTATACTTCAGTAAAAAGCAAAATCAACATATGGGCTAAGATGAGGGATATTTAACACGTCACATCATTGCGTTGGGTTTTTGTGCCTTCTCACCATGTCTCATGTACATGATGACCATTCTTCTGGAAATGAAGTTTTGGGTACATTGCCTGACAAGTACAAGTATACCAATGGGCACAACAGGACTGCCTACTATTAATACATGGGCTACCTGAGCAAGATCTAGGATGAACAGTCCCTGGAATAGCAGTCATCATGTTTAAGGGCTGAGAGTTCCACAGGGAATTCAGCAGAGATGGTCAGTTTGCCCTGCTTTCCCAAAGCAAAGGACAGAGTTCAGTGGTTACTCTGTGAGGTTTAAAGAAGTGAGGATCTTAAGGTTAGACATGATAGAAGACTGCAGTATACTTATCCCAAAAGCTGCAAGGTGTGGCCAAAAAAAAACAAAAACAAAAAGAAAACAAAGTAATTCCAATCTCAAAAACCCGGTATGTTAGGTAGCACTTTCATCTGTATTTTATAGGTAAAGAAACCGAGGCCCAGAGATGTAAAGTGATGTATTCATAGGGTTATTAGTTGCAAAAGTCAGACTTAAACTCAGACTCCTTTCCAGAGTTGTCCCTCTCTGTGCATTTGCATCTCAACAAGGACCAAAGACTTCAGTGAATGATGCAGAATTCAAATCAGGGATTGCAGGAGATATCTGGGAGACTGGAGCCCTGGGGCCCTCCCAGGGTCCCTGAAAAGCCAGCACAGAAGGAAGCTGTGGATAACACCCACCTGGAAATCAGTCTTGTCCTGAGGGGTAGCACTGCAGCGCCACTCCTTGGCTGCCCTGAACTGCCTCCCTACCAAGTCCAAAGCCTGTCTTCCTTCAGAACCAGGTCTTCTGAATTGCTTTCTGAGGGCTCATTCCTACTCTTCAATAGATTAGGTGCAAACACTCTGAGTAAACAAAATAAAATTTCTCTACCACTGGCAGCCCACTGCTAACTGCTACACTGGATGGTTTTCTTTCAGTTAATAATTCAATTGCCGAAAAGAGGGGGGTACTTCGTAGAGACTTGGCTCCAGCTGCAAATCAAGTTCAGAACCCAGAGGAACTTGAAAGAACTCCCAGAGCCCACAGTGGCTTTTCAGTGTAGGCTGTGTTTACTCAGGACCCAGCCCACAACCTCCGTAGCCCTGAAGGCAGCCTGCGTGTAAATGCTACATTATGCAGTGACTTTTCAGTTATGTGGCTTCGGACTGGGGGCAGATGATTTGTGAGACTGCTTTGGATCCATCAAGTTTTCAACCTACACTGGCTGGCATATATTGCTTTTGAGGCTCGCTTATTCATCCTTCTGCTCATCGAAGCTTAATTAAATGCCCCCTATATGCTAGGCGCTGTACTAGCTACCAAAGATAGAACATAAATGGACATGGTTGCCCTGAAAAGATGTTAAGAAGAGATCCATGCAATCCCTTGGCAAGTTCCTTATTTTACTGAGACCATCTCCATGGCCCTTGACATGCTCTCTGCTTGGGGTCCTTGGATGAGTTAACCCCACAGGTCTGGTATAAGATGAACTTATCAAACAGAGGTTGGGAACCCACCATGAACCAGGCACTTCTTAAGGCACCAGAGATAAAAACACAGAAAATACATGGTCTTTGTCCTCAAGGACATTCAGACAAGTGGGAGAGACAGATCTGTAGAACAACTGTTCCATTAAAGAGCCATGATTACTGAGGCAACTCTTCAGGGTATATGGGGAGCACAAAGGAGAGAATCGTCAGTGGAGAGACTGGACTAGTCACAAAAAAGACTTCTCAGAGGGAGATGATGCTAGTATTGAGTCAAGAAAGATGAGTAAGCATTCAAGGACGTGGGCTGAGGGAAACAGAGTGCCCACAATACCATGGAAAGTATGCACTCATTCATTTATCAGACATTCACTGAGGACTTATTATGTGCCAGGCACTGGGATAGGGGCTGTGGTAGACGCTGGGATAAAGAGATGGTGAGACACTGCCCCTGCCCTCTGGAAACTTATTCTCCGGAAAAAGGAAAGAACCCATAAATATAATCACAACACAGTGACCTACACTGTATAGTCACAAGGTGTTCGAGAGGTTACTTATAGTTTCTTTCTCATACCCAGACATATAATGTAGCAAAAGCACTCAAACTACCTACTAAGTGCTCACTTTTCTCCCTGACCTGCTGACTGTTGGCCTCATGGATCTTACAGGCCACTGAAAAACTGCCTAGTAAACTGAGTGGTTGGCAAGGCTTTGAATACTTTTCCCACCAAGACCAGAGACCATAAGGAGTGAGCTGTCCCTAGCTCCTTGTGTCTGAGCACACTTGATTTATGTCACTGATCATTCTGCATACTGTCCTTCAAAGGGAGAAGCTGGTTATGTGGCATCAGAAAACGATCAGGGAAAATGAGATGGGTCACTGCTTATCGTTCATGTTTAATCATGTTTTCAAGTGAGAATTGCACATGCATCTCACCCACTACTAAATGAAAACATGCAGAAGCTAGGAGTGCAAAATTGAGGACCACCATTCTGGCTTATGTTAATTCTAGTGTTAAAAACATTTCTTTAGAAAATGAAAAATCTGGGTCAGGTATGAAAATGGATGGGACCCTGGGACAACAGGTGTAAACAGGAAGTATAAAACAGGATTTTTGGTCATTCAATGTTTCTCTCCTGTTTGCCAGAGCAAAAGCTGGAAAATATTATGGAATTATTGGAAAATATTAGTAGCTTATCTTCAAATTAATCAGATGGTGATGCCAGTTGCAACTGCTCTTCCAGGTATATTGTCATTACTAGAATACATAAATACAGGCTTTGGCACCTGTTATTAACCCAGTAAATGGTTCATTTTTAATTCCTTCAGCCAGCAAGAATAGTAGCACATTTTCACTGTTTTATGTCAGGACTTTATCTAGAGAGAAACTGATAGCCACGTACTACCACCATGGATAAGAAGATACAACAGTTGTACAGCAAAGGAAACCATAAACAAAACAAAAAGACAACCTACCGCCTGTGAGAAAATATTTGCGAATGATGCAACAAGGACTTAATTTCCAAAATAAACAAACAGCTCATCAACTCAACAACAAAAAACCCAATCGAAAAATGGGCAGAAGATTTAAATAGATATTTCTCCAAAGAAGATATACAGATGGCCAACAGGCACATGAAAAGATGCTCAACATCACTAATCATTAGAGAAATGAGGTACCACCTCGCATCAGTCAGAATGGCCATCATTAAAAAAGTCTACAAATGACAAATGCTAGAGAGGGTGTGGAGAAAAAGGAACCCTCCTACACTGTTGGTGGGAACGTAAGTTGGTACAGCCACTATGGAGAACAGTATGGAGGTTCCTCATAAAACTAAAAATAGAGTTGCCATATGATCCAGCAATCCCACTCCTGGGCATACACTCAGAGAAAACTATAATTCAAAAAAGATATATGCATCCCTATGTTCATAGCAGCACTATACACAATAGTTAAGACATGGAAACAACCTAAATGTCCATCGACAGATGAATGGATAAAGAAGATATGGTACGGACTTCCCTGGTGGCCCAGTGGTTAAGACTCTGTGCTTTCACTACAGGGGGCAAGAGCTTGACCCCTGATGGGGGAAGTTTCACATGCTGTGCAGCGCGGTCCAAAAAAAAAAGGAACATGTGGTATATATACACAATGGAATACTACTCAGCCATAAAAAAGAATGAAATAATGCCATTTGCAGCAACATGGATGGCCTAGAGATTATCATACTAAGTGAATAAGTCAGACAGAGAAAGACAAATACCATATGATATCACTTACAGGTGGAATCTAAAATATGACACTAACGAACTTATCTATGAAACAGACTCACAGACATAGAGAAAAGACTTGTGGCCGCTGGGGTGGGGGGTTGGGGGAGGGATGGAGTGGGAGGCTGGGATTAGCTGATAGAAACTATTATATATAGAATGGATAAATAACAAGGTCCTACTGTATAGCACCAGGAACTATATTCAATATCCTGTGATAAACCATAATGGAAAAGAATATTTAAAAGAATGTATATATATATATATATATATATATATATATATACGTATAACTGAATCCCTTTGCTATACACCAGAAACTAACACAACATTGTAAATCAACTATACTTCAGTAAAATAAATTTTGCAAAAAGAAGATACAATGGTTTAGGGACCATTTACTATGTGGAAACTCATAAGGCTTACAGTTTTGAAAGCAGTCCATAGCAATAGGGAACTCTGCAGTATCCAGGCTGCAGAGCAAACTGTGTTGCCACTTTGGCCTCATGCCATAAAAGACACAATACTTTAAATGTAGGTAGGGATGCCTTATGAAGCATGGGCAAACCACATAGTAGAATGGTGACGTAGACCCCTAGAGTTTTAGAGTATAATCATCTATTCTCCATTTGATAAGCAGTTCCTACCTTGCAACTGGGCCCTGGTAGAGACTGACTGCTTGACCATGTGAGTATGAGACCTTACCTGAATGGGCCATTTTGAACTACAGAGCGGAATTCCACTGTCAAATGGAAATGGAGTATACAAGAGCAGGCCTGAAAGGAACAAGTAAATTACATGAGCAGGTGGCTCAGATTCCAGGGCACTTGCTTCTACTGCTTTGCTACCTGTACCTCAGCCCACATCTATGGACTCATGGGGAGTTTTACTTAACACAGGAAGGAAAAACTTGGGCCTGCTCTGTACTTGAGTGTCCATGGCGTGGCACTAGCCATCTCCACTCTGGTATAGAACTAAAAAACTGTCGTGACATAAAAGGAGAAACACTGTATGATTCCACTTATATGAGGTACCTAGAATAGTCAAATTCATACAGACAGAAGGTTGAAAAGAAGTTACCAGGAGCTGGAGGGAGGGAGCGGAGGAATGGGAGTTAGTGTTTAATGGGGGCAAAGTTTCCGTTGGGGATGATGAAAAAGTTCTGGAGACGGGACAGGAGTGAAGGTTGCACAGCAATGTGAATGTACTTAATGCCACAGAACCATACACTTACACATGGTTAAAGTGGTAAGTTTTATGTTATGTATATTTTACCACAATGAAAAACCCAGGAGCAAAAGAAAATCTTCCCAATGTGTGGAACTTTGGTTTACATGAAAGGAGAGATGGCCTTATTCATGGATCTGTACTAATTTATGGATAATGCCTAAAATAGCTGGTCAGAGACAGCTATTTCAACACTGAAAAACTGAGAATAAGATGTCAGTATGGGGGGACTTCCCTGGAGGTCCAGTGGTTAAGACTCCACGCTTCCACTGCAGGGGGCGCGGGTTCAATCCCTGGTCAGGGAACTAAGATCCCACATGCCGCCCCGCAGCCAAAAAAAAAGTCAGTCTGGACATCTTGGAATGAGCAGCCTGGCAATGTGTATGTAGCCTATGCCACCCCCCCCACAAGAAGAATTCAATGAAGAAGTTACCCCTAATAATCAGGTGGCACCTTGGAGGACTGGACCCATTCTCTGGCTGTCAGGTACCTCTGTCTCCAGCCGCATCTGCACTTGTGTAATGGAACCATGTACGTAGGGGTCACGGTGGCAGAGATGGAGGCCACGCAGGAACGCAATAACACAAACTTCTCTTCTTCCTCAGAGTTGATCTGGTTACCACCACTGCTGAGCATCCAATGTGCCAACAGCAGAGGCCACCATGAGTCCCCACAAGACATCATTCCCTAGCTGGCCCTTCCTGTTATGTGGGGGGAAGTTGTTTATATGGGATCCCTTTTTTTTTCACAGGGGTCACAATTATTTGTCCTCATTGGAATAGATCCTTACTTTAGATATGATTTTGCCTTCTTTGCCTGCCTTGCTTCTACCAGCATGATATCGTGGACTCATAGAATGCCTCATCTATTGCCATGGAATCGCACATTACATCATCTATAACCAAGAAACTGATTTTTCAGCAAAGGCAGTATGGCAATGGCATCATGCCCATGAGTTTTACTCTATGCCCCATCACCCAGAAGCAGATGGCTTGATAGAAAGGTGAGGTCACAGGGTACTAGCTGAGCCAATACCCTTTGAGGTTAGGGCACTCGCCCAGGATACAGTATATGCCTTAAGCCAGCAGCCAATATATGGTGTCATTTCTCTTATAGACAGAATACACCGTCTAAGAACCAACGAGTGGAAGTGGGAATGACCTTCCTTCTATTACATATAATAACCCACCTACCAAAGTTTTGCATGCCATCCCTACAACCTTTAGATTGGTGAATTGGAAGGTTTGGGTGGGCAAGGGAGACATACTTCCACCAGTAAACACACAGGCATCTGCCAGTAAATTGGAAGCTAATATTGCTCTCCAACAGAAGAGAAGGTCACTCTACTGGCTGGTGACTGATCCTGATTACCAAGGGGAAAGTGGGTTGCTTCTACAAAATGCGCATATGGATGACTATGTCTAGATCCCAGGAATCTGTCCAATAGCAAGTCAATGAGAGGCAAACTAATAAAGATAGGTCCTCAGAAGGAATGAACGTTTGGATCCCTCGCACCCGTTAAAAAAAGTCATGTCGGCCAAGGTGCTCTGAGGGTGGAAGGGAAATATTGCAATGATTATCAAATAATACCTCTTGGCCAGTTACGGGAGCAAGGATTGTGGTTTCTATATTTTATGATAAGGGTTTACTTTTCGCCATTTCTCTTTATGTGAAACAGCACTTATGTGAAAATAACCAGTGATAGTGGTTAATATTACTGTTTTAGCTCCAAGTGAGACTTTGAATTGACATATTCCCAGATCATACAGAAACTGACAGAACTTTGTGCTTCCCCTGTTTTGTTCCAAATTATGTTCATCCAAATGAAAGAAGAGAATAAATGGACTGTGCTGGTTGTTTTCCAACTGCCTCTCCAGATCCACTCTACCCTCTCCTGCCTGACTCTGCGCCCTGGGAGAATGACCTCTGAGGACTGTGGCACCTGTGCTCCTTTGCCGTCCAGCTGTCAAATGGTTCAGCCACCAGGAGGCATCAGGAGGAATCTAAAGGGCAGAAGGAGAGAGAGATTGGCGTATTTCTTCCTCCCTCCCTCCCTACCATACCACTGGCAGCAACTGTGTTCCTCTACCTGTGGTTAACCTCTCCATTCAGGCAGCCCCTTTCATGACCATGCTCCTGCTGGATTTTGATAACACCTCCAACTCCCCTCATACCTTCAGGCCTCACGGTGGTAACCCTTCCTGCTGTTGACAGTCCCAAGGGCTTTACCGTCCCTTATTGGTTCTCTCAACCCTGCCCGTGTTTCTGTCTGTGGTCCTTTCATTAAACTCTTTTCTGTTAAACTTATTTACTCTTCAGGGCAAGAACTGAACTCATTACTCTTGAAATATGTGTAATTAAGGTATAAATAGCATTCAACAAAATGCACAGATTTTAAGTGTACAGTTTAGTGAGGTTTGAGAAGTGTATACACTCGGGTGACAGCCATTCTCATCAAGATACAGAATGTTCCCATTACATCAGAAGTGTGTTCCCATCTCCTCAAAGGCAACCACGGTATTGTTTCCACCACAGATTAGTTCTGCCCCTTCGTGAACTTCATATAAAAATGGAATCATACAGGGACTTCCCTGGCGCTTCCACTGCAGGGGGAGCGGGTTCCATCCCTGGTCAGGGAAGTTCTGCATGCTATGCAGTGTGGCAAAAAAAAAAAAAAGAGAGAGAGCGAGCGAGAAAGGAAATCATACAGTATGAACTCTTTTACTAAAGCTTCTTACACTCATCATATTTTTGAGATTCATCCACGTTATTGAGTGCATCAGTATTTCCTTCCTCTTACTGATGAAGAGTATTCTATTGCATAAACATGACACCGTTTGTTTTTCTGTTCGTTGCTTGATGACATTTGGGTTGCTTCCAGTTTTTAATTATTGGGAATAAAGCTGCTATGAAATTTGGGTATAAATCTTTTTGTGCACATACGTTTTCATTTCTTTTGGATATACACCCAGGAGCGGAATTCTGTGTCTTCAAGGAGGTGTATTTTAACTTTATATGAAACAGACAAACAGTTCTCTAAAGCAGTTGTACCAAATAAACCTTTAGAGCGTGCTATCTCCCCAAATCAGGATAGGGCAGGACGGGTCTGAATAAAGACAAACTTTAAAGTTTCATTAGAATTCGGTAGTAATATCCAATTGACTATTCTGAAAGCGATCGTAGGCACAGCTCCTGAAGGAATCAATGCGTAGTTCCTGCAGGTGCCTTCTGCCCCCTCCCCTCCATTCTCAGCAATAACCAGGCTTTCAAAGGTCCCCTCCAGCCCAGACATGTGAATTCTCACTCCTCAGGTTACCAGCTAGCTGTTGCAAGATGAATAGTTAAGTAAATTAATTTACACTCACATGTGAATGATTGTCAGGCCTTTTAGGGAAGGGGAGTCTCGCTATTCCGTGCGTTTCACTCCTCAGAGTGAGGCTGGCAAGTTAGAGCTTTCTTTTTCGTAAAAATGTTCTTCCTCTACAGGAGGACGCGAGCTGCAAAGTCAAGAGTCAGAGTACAGAGTTAGGCATCAGTTTTTTCACGGTCCTCCCGGGGCGGGGGGGGTGTGGGGTGGGTTGGCCTCTCAGACTGCGTCACCCTTTCGCAGAGGGTCCCCAGGCAGGCGGGGGTTCCCTGCAGCGGGCTCTCCGTTCTCCCCGCCTCCACGCGCCCTTCCCCTCTGCCCCGGAGGCACCCAGGGAGCTCGCCGTTCGTTCGGCTCAGCCTCTTTTGGCACCGAGGCCCCCAGGTGCCCAGCACGAAGGCGGAGCCCGGCTACAGCCGCCTCCCCGGCGCCGAGTACTGGACCCCCTGGGAGCTCGGGGCCCCAGCGCTGCGGATCTGGCATCCCCAAGCCTCCCTGGCTCCCCGCGCTCCTCCCTGTCTGCGCTCCGGGCGCGAAGCCTGCAACGCGCGAACAGAGCACAGCACGCGGAGCCGAGTGGCGTGCGCGGCGCAGTGGCGCGGGCACCCCCGATTGCGGCGCAGCCAGAGCCCGCGCTCCAGCCACCCGCCCATGGACGCCCGGACCATGTCTGCCAAGGGACCCGGCTCCCGCACCCGGCTCTGGGCGGCGGCGCTGCTCCTGCTCGGCCTGCCAGGGCTCTCCGTGCGGGCGGAGGGTGAGTGTCTGGGGAGTGCCCGCGAGGCGGCGGGCCCGGGGTGGCGCGTGGGTTCTCGGTGGGGAAAGTGAAGCTCGCCGGGGCTGCCCCCTCGGACGAGCCCCGAACACTACCAGCCTGGGAGGAAACAAGGAGCGCAGCTGTCCTGCGACCCCGCCTCCCTCTTGCAGCTCACCGAGTCCCCGCGCGCCCAAACGCCCCCACAGGGCCCCTGAACCACTCCTTAATGCACAAGAGAAAACCTGTGCTTTGGTCCTGCAGGCCCACCTCTAGCTTTCCAAGATCTCCTTGAAAGGTCTTTAAAATGAAATCACGTCTAGGGTGCCCTGGAACCTCCTCTGCCGAGACATAATTTCCCACGTCTATTAAATGTGCTCCGAATGGCAAGGCCAGTGATTACAAGATTCCCTTGGCGTTTTGGCTTGGTCCGGGAAGATCTGAAAGATGAGTGGAAATCAGCTAGGCAAAAGAGAGGAGAGGGTCTTGGGGAGAGGAAATAGCACGTGCAAAGGTCCTGTGAGTCACAGGGGAAATGGGATAAATGATAGAGTGGCTGGAGCGTAAAGTTCAAGGTGAGGCTCTCCTTTGACAAAAAGCTAGACAGGGCTTCTCTGGTGGCGCGGTGGTTAAGAATCCGCCTGCCAATGCAGGGGACAGGGGTTCGAGCCCCAGTCTGGGGAGATCCCACATGTTGCGGAGCAACAAAGCCTGTGTGCCACAGCTACTGAGCCTGCGTTCTAGAGCCCGCAGGCCACAACTACTGAGCCCACGTGCCACAGCTACTGAAGCCTGCATGCCTAGAGCCCAGTGCTCTGTGACAAAGAGAATCAACCGCAATGAGAAGCCCGTGCACCACAACGAAGAGTAGCCCAGTAGCCCCCGCTCGCAGCAACTAGAGAAAGCCCACGCATAGCAACGAAGACCCAACACAGCCAAATATAAATAAATGAAATAAATACATTGAAAATATAATAAAAACAAAAAACATTTTTAAAAAGCTAGAGGAAATAGGTAAGGACCAGATTTTTGCGGGTTCTGAGAACTGACCCATCTTTTGTTTGTTTTTTCAACCTGAATTCAGCTTTCAATACTTCCCTAAACTTAGCAGGATCACAGCCTTAGATCAGTTCAGTTTCAAAATGCTAATTCAGCTGTGTTTTGATTTTGGAACAAAACCCCGTTGACTTGGTGCAGAAGGATCTAAAAGAAAAGAAGCTAGCATGTTCTCACATCCATGAGGGGTTACTAGTAAATCCAAGCTTGGGACAAATTAGATTGATGAAGGAGAAAAACCCTCAGCTGATTTAGGATGCTTTGTATATTTTAAAATGTCATCGCTATTTAGCAAACAATATTGGGTGCAGAGAGAAGATTTGACAATAAGAAGCATGATGGTTAGGGAAAGGAGAAAGCAAGGGAAAAACCTCCAGATAGTAGCTTAGAATTTTGGGTTCTCTTTGTCCTAAGTGCCAGCTTGTAGAACTCTTTCCTCCTAATTAAGGATGACTGTCTTATTTCTCCATATGCTCAGAGAGAGTGTTAGAGGGGAAAACACGATTAACTTTAAAGGCTCCTAGTGATCACTGTTAATTTTTAATTGAGATAAAATTCATGTAAAATTTACTATTTTAAAATGCACGATCCAAGTGTTTTTAGTACAGTCATCAACCATCACCACTCTCTCATTTCTGAAAATTTTCATCACCCAAAAAGAAATCCCATACCTAGTAGCTGCCAATCCACTGTTAATTCTTTTTTTTTTTATTCACTTATTTATTTTTTGGCTGCACTGGGTCTTCATTGATGTGTGAGGGCTTCCTCTAGTTGAGGCTAGCAGGGGCTACTTCGTCGTTGAGGTGCACAGGCTTCTCACTGCGGTGGCTTCTCTTTGTCACAGAGCACTGGGCTCTAGGCGCATGGGCTTCAGTAGTAGTGGCACTCAGGCTCAGTAGTTGTGGCTCGCAGGCTCTAGAGCGCGGGCTCAGTAGTTGTGGCTCACGGGCTTAGCTGCTCCGCAGCATGCGGGATCTTCCCGGACCAGGGCTCGAACCCGTGTCCCCTACACTGGCAGGCAGATTCTTAACCACTGCACCACCAGGGAAGTCCCTGTTAATTCTTTACTGTGGTACTTTTTGGCCTGACATTGAGTCATGAAAATTAAGCTGATTTTAAAGAATGCAAGTAGAATAAATTGGAGCTAGTATTAACCTTTGAACAATGTATACTACTGTACCAATTTTAATTCCTTTTAAAGAAATATCTCTGCAACCCATGAGGCTTTAGAGTTTCACCCCACTATAACTGCTGAAGTGGAATGCCAGATGGATATGGATCAATATTTTGTGCCTATCTGGCTTGATGTGGGTCATAGAAAATTTAAGACAGAAATATCATTGGATAAGGAGAAAGTAACGACAGCACCAGGCATATTTTCTTGTTAACACTTGGCCAGAAGTGCCTCCGTTTCTCCCTTCTCCTTTCCTTCTCCCTTCTTCCGCAATGGAGAACTATAGGTAAATTTGCTTTCAAGAAACTCCATTTGCTGAGCTCCAACTTTTATAATAGAGCCACTGAAGAATTAGAACCTATTTATGAAAGGATTCTTTTCTTTACTAAATATATGCTTAACTACCACTTTTCACATTTAGGTATTTATGTGCTACAGTGATGGAAGGAGGAAGAAGAAATGTGCAGCTAAACTGATGTGTTAAGACATTTGAAGAGAGAATTTGGAGTTATTAAAAATTCCATAGACTTATTCAAAAATAAGTCAAACTCAAATGAAAAACATTTAGTTTTACATTGGACTAATTAGATGTGTTTCTTATACATAAAAAAGACCTGCTACTGTAATTTTAAAACACTTTTGAAACAGAAAAATCTTCGCATTAACTGAATGCAAATTAACTGTGTTTGGGTAAAGACTGCAGGAAAAGATTCATTAATTCAACAGATAATTTGAGTGTCTACCATATACCAGGTACTGTCCTTGCTGTTGAGGATAAAGCAGTGAGGAGAAACAGGTCCTTGCTATCAGGGAGCTTAAACTCCAATGGGGGAGAGAGTCATTAAGCAAATAATTATATGAATGAAATGTGAACTTGCGATTTTGATGATAAGATTAAAGGACGGAGGTATTATGAGGGCATATATTAGGAGATTTTTGACTTGGCGTAGGAGGATCTGAAAGATAAGAATTAACTAGGCAAAGGGGGGAAGAAAGAGGATCTGGATAGAGAATAACATGTACAGAGAAACTATGAGTGGCAGAGAAAGTGGGACATGTGTTAAGAAACAGAGTGACTGGAGCCCAGAGTCCAAGGTAGAAGTAGTTTGAGATGATGCTGGGGAAACTGATATGGGGCCAAGTTTTATTTTAATCCAAAAAAGAGAGACTGCATTTTGAGAAGCTCACCCTGAGAGTAGGAAGAATGGATGGCACTAGGGCAAGATTGGATGTGGAGAGACCATGTAGGGTGCTATTTCACTTGTGCAGGTGAGAGAGGGTGGGGGTGGAGAGGAGGATGGGATGAATGGAAAGGGTCTGGACTGAAAGAAAAATGTGAGTCATCCATGTCAAGATGGCCTTTGAAACCATGTGTGTAAATGGAATCCTAGGGAAAAGTTTTACAATGAGAAGAGATGACCTACTTAATTTCTGCACAGGTTTTTGTCACTTAAGTAAAAATGTTTTACTGCAACCTTGCTCAACTGTTCTAGTAGTTTTTTTAGTGGATTTCTTAGGATTTTCTATATGCAAGATCACGTCATTTGCAAATATAGTTTTACTTCTTTCCAATCTGGATGGCTTTTATTTCATCTTCTTGCCTACTTGCCTTGGAGAGAACTGCCAGTACAATGTTGAACAGAAGTGGCAAGAGCAGACATCCTTGATCTTAGGGGAAGGTATTCAGTCTTTCACCACCAAGTGTGATGTTAGCTGTGGAATTTTTGTAGATGCTCTTTATCAGGTTGAAGATATTCCCCTCCCTTCTTAGTTTGTTGAACGTTTTTTTATCATGAAAGGGTACTGAATTTTGTCAAGTGCCTTTCTGCATCTATTGAGATGATCATGTAGTTTTTGTCCTTTATTCTATTGATAAGTCGTATTATATTGATTGATTTTGGGATATAAACCAACCTTGTATTCCTGGGATAGATCCCACTTGGTCATGGTATATAATTTTTTTTTTATGCTGCTGGATTTAGTTTGCTAGTATTTTTGTTGAGGACTTTTGTGTCTATATTTATAAGAGATAATGGCCTGTAGTCTTCTTTTCTTGCGGTGTCTTTTGTCTGGTTTTGGCATTAGGGCAATGGTGGCCTCATAGAAAAAGCTGGGAGGTGTTGTTCCCTCCTGTTCTATTTTTTAGATGAGTTTATAGAGAATTGTTATCAAGTTCTTTTTAGCTATTTGGTAGAATTCATCAGTGAAGCCATCTGAACATGTGCTTTTCTTTGTGGGTAATTTTCAATTACTAATTCAATCTCTTTACTTGTTAAACGTCTATTCAGATTTTCTATTTCTTCTTGAGTCAATTTCAGTAGTTTGTGTCTTTTTAGGAATTTTTCCATTTCATACGAGTTACCTAATTTTTGGCATACAGTTATTTGGGGGTTTTGGGGGGGATTTTTGGCCATGCCGTGCGGCATGTGGGATCCTAGTTCCCCAACCAGGGATGGAACCTGCGTCCCCTGCACCGGAAGCACGGAGTCCCAACCACTGGACCGCCAGGGAAGTCTGGCATACAGTTGCTTATAGTAGTCCTTTATAATCTTTGTATTTCCATACGGTTGGAGTAATAACTGCCCTCTCATTCCTGTTTTAGTAATTCAAGTCTTCTTTTTTTTTCTTGGTCATTTTAGCTAAACGTTTGTCAATTCTGTTGACCTTCCCAAAAACCAACTTTTGGTTTTACTGATTTTCTTTATTGTTTTTCCTTCTCTATTTCATTAATTTTTGCTTTAATTCTTATTATTTCCTTCTGCTTGCTTTGGGTTTAGTTTGCTCTTCTTTTCCAGTGTTTTCCAACAGGTCAGGATTTTTTTTTTTTTACATTTTTATTGGAGTATAATTGCTTTACAATGGTGTGTTAGTTTCTGCTTTATAACAAAGTGAATCAGTTATACATATACGTATATCCCCATCTCTCTTCCCTCTTGCATCTCCCTCCCTCCCAACCTCCCTATCCCACCCTTCCAGCTGGTCACAAAGCACCGAGCTGATCTCCCTGTGCTATGCGACTGCTTCCCACTAGCTATCTATTTTACATTTGGTAGTGTATATATGTCCATATATACACTACCACTCTCTCACTTTGTCCCAGCTTACCCTTCCCCCTCCCCGTGTCCTCAAGTCCATTCTCTAGTAGGTCTGCATCTTTATTCCCGTCTTGCCCCTAGGTTCTTCATGACTTTTTTTTTTTTTTAGATTCCATATAAATGTGTTAGCGTACAGTATTTTTCTCTTTCTGACTTACTTCACTCTGTATGACAGACTCTAGGTCCATCCACCTCACTACAAATAACTCAATTTCGTTTCTTTTTATGGCTGAGTAATATTCCATTGTATATATGTGCCACATCTTCTTTATCGATTCATTGTTAATAGACACTTAGGTTGCTTCCATGTCCTGGCTATTGTAAATACAGCTGCAGTGAACATTGTGGTACATGACTCTTTTTGAATTATGGTTTTCTCAGGGTATATGCCCAGTAGTGGGATTGCTGGGTCATATGGTAGTTCTATTTTTAGTTTTTTAAGGAGCCTCCATACTGTTCTCCATAGTGGCTGTATCAATTTACATTCCCACCAACAGTGTATGAGGGTTCCCTTTTCTCCACACCCTCTCCAGCATTTATTGTTTGTAGATTTTTTGATGATGGCCATTCTGACTGGTGTGATAGGATTTTTATTTGAGATAATTTTTCTTATTTTAATGTGGGCATTTATAGTTATAAATTCCCCTCTATGCAGTGTATTAACTGCATCCCGTAAGGTTTAGCATGTTTTGCCTTCATTCATCTCAAAATATTTTCTAATTTTGTGATTTCTCCTTGTCTCATCAGTTATTTAGAAGTGCTTGGTTTCACTTCTATTTATTTATGAATTTCCCAATTTATTTATGTTATTAATTTCTAATTCTACCCCATAGCAATTAGAGAAAATACTTTGTACAATTATAATCCTTTTAAATTTATTATGGCTTATTTTATTGCCTAGCACATGGTCTACCCTGAAGAATGTTCCACGCGCACTTGAGAAGAATGTGTATTCTGCTGCTGTTGGGTGCCATTTTATACAATCAATGTTCACTTTTATTTAACTGAGTATTGATTTTTTTCCCCCTTTCCATTCCATCTTGCCTCTCAAATAATTTTCTTTCTGCCTGAAATACTTCTTTTACTATTTCCTACAAGGAGGATCTGGTGGTGGCAAACCACCTTGATTTTGGCTTATCTGAAAAAATACATTTGTTTCATCTTTGTTCTTTGAAATATATTTTCAGCGAGTATAGAATTCTAAATTTGCAGCTATTTTTTGCTAGTAATTGTATTCTTGCTTCCATTGCTATTGTTTTAGAAGACAGCAGTCAAACTGCTGCTACTTTGAAAGTATTCTCTCCCTTCTCTCTATCTGCTTTGACTATATTTTCTTTGTCTTTACCATTTTGCAGCATCACTGGTATATATATACTTATAGATATTTTCCATATTGGGATTTGTTGTTGAACTTATTCAATCTATGTATTGGAATACTTATCATTTCTATAAAATTCACAGGCATTTTGTCTTCAGATATCACTTCCACCTCATTTTTTTCTCTCCTCTCTGGGAATTCTGATTAAAGTATATGTTAAGCCTTATTCTTGGGACTTCCCTGGTGGTGCAGTGGTTAAGAATCCACCTGCCAATATAGGGGACACGGGTTTGAGCCCTGATCTGGGAAGATCCCACATGCTGCAGAGCAACTAAGCCCATGCGTCACACTACTGAGCCTGTGCTCTACAGCCCACAAGCCTCAACTGCTGAGCCCACGTGCCACAACTACTGAAACCCATGCGCCTAGAGCCCGTCTCCACAACAAGAGAAGCTACTGCAATGAGAAGCCCATGCACTGCAACAAAGAGTAGCTCCTGCTTGCCACAATTAGAGAAAGCCCACACGCAGCAACAAAGACCCAACGTGGCCAAAAATTAATTAATTTTTTAAAAATCCTTATTCTTTCCTTCATGTCTCTTTATTATCTTAATATTTTCCATCTTTTCTTGTTTCTTTACTACATTTTGGATGATGTCTTCTGATTTCTTTTTTTTTTAATATTTATTTGGTTGTACTGGGTCTTAGTTGAGGCAAGTGGGCTCCTTAGTTGCAGCAGGTGGGCTCCTTAGTTGCAGCTCACAAGTTGCGGCTTGCCAGCTCCTTAGTTGCAGCACATGGGCTCCTTAGTTGTGGCATGTGAACTCTTAGCTGCGGCATGCATGTGGGATCTAGTTCCCTGACCAGTGATCGAACCTGGGCCCCCTGCATAGAGAGCATGGAGCCTTAACCACTGTACCACCAGGGAAGTCCCCTTCTGCTTTCTTTTTCAAGATTAAGTTCTTTGTTTAAATGTGTCTGATATTCAGCCAAAAATATTTATTGCATTTTAAATTTATCATTGTATTTTTAATTTCTAAAAGTCCTATTTTGTGCTTTTCTCAGATCAGCTAAGCACTTTTTATCATTTCCTATTCTTTGCAGATATTTTCAAATTTGTCTTTTATTTCTTTAAATATAGTAATCATGACTGTTCTATAATCTGTGCCTGTTAATACCAGTATTGGACTTATTTTTAGGTCAGTTTCTGCTACATGTGGTATCTGTTGCTTCTCACTCATGGTGCCTTGTTTCCTTGTACACTTCACTGTTTTTTACTTCGGTGGTCATAGCCTTTGAATAAGTATTTGTATGGGATTTCCTGAAGCATAAAATGAAGGGTTTTTTTTCTCCAGAGAGGAGTTAGTTACAATTTTTCCTATCAGGTGTCTGAATAAATGTCAGTCTCAGGCCACTTTAAGCTAAATCCATGGCTTGAAGTGTCTTAGACATAAATTTTTGTTAGAACTACAATTCCAAATCAGGATTAGCACTTGGCCTCCTAGCACCAAGACAGCTCATCCAACAGTTCTTGAGAATGAGGGAAGGGGATATTTTTTATCCTTGTTCACTCTTATCTTGAGACTATATATGTATACTTATATATGTATATGTATCTTCTTTATCCATTCATCTGTTGATGGACACTGAGGATATTTCCATGTCTTGGCAATTGTAAATAATGCTGCTAAACATCTTTTTAAAGCAAGATTTGAAGGGCTTATCCAGATAAACATGCCAGAACAGGCAGTTAAATTTTTTTTCAGTTAACAGGTAAAAATAGATTCAAACACCAGTGTAACTGTCATCACAGTCCAGGGACAAATGCAGTGAGGTAGTTGCTGCACTTGGATCTTTAGGCAAGTGGGAAACTACAGTTCTGATGGGCATCTGCCAGAGGGTGAGTTTGCTGAGACTAAATTCCCGTGGATCCTAGAGTCAGCCTGTGTCCATGCTTGTCCTCACACAGGGAAGCTCTTTGTGCTGGAGTCTCAGAATGGCTCTCAGGGCCTGGAACTAGAGGCCGCTCGGCTTTCCTGCAAGAGCAGAGGCGCTCACCTGGTGTCTGGGGACGAGCTGCGGAAGGTGGTGCGGGACTGTGCCTTCTCCGTGTGCACCACGGGCTGGCTGGCGGACGGCAGCCTGGGGTAAGTCAGGCCAGCTGGGGGCTCTCCTGCCAACTCACCCCACCTTGCCATCAGGGCTGATACGGGGCTCAATAGAGGTGCCAGGATAGACAGAGTGCAATGGGCTGTGGCTTCCAGTATATTCTTGTTTTGAGTTAAATATAAAAACAAAATGTTAAACAAAATATAAAAACAAAAATGTTAATAAAAACATTTTTCTGGAGTTCTGTCACAGTTTTTTCCTCTTTGTTATTCTGAATTTCCTTTTAAGTTACAAAAGAAAAAAATGCTTGTAAAAATTTCAAATAATACAGATATATATAAAGTGCAAAGTGAGTTTCTCTCTTCTTCCCCACCTCAGAGGTAATGACTCTTAACTATTTGATATATATTCTTTATCTCTTTTTCTCTGTGGATATTCATCTGCATCCATAGGAAGAGGAAGACGGTATTGAGGTTTTAAAATATAACCACGAGGGACTTCCCTGGCGGTCCAGTGGTTAAGACTCCATGCTTCCACTGCAGGGGGCACGGGTTCGATCCCTGGTCAGGGAACTAAGATCCTACATGCCCTGTGGCGCGGCCAAATAAATAAAAGTTGAGAGTCATCAGATCAATTTTAAAAAATGATAAATTTAAATAAATTTTAAAAAATAAAATAAAATATGGCCACAAATTCTTTCACATTGCTCCCATTGAGAAGTGGGGTTTATGTCCTCTCCCTGTGAGTCAGGGACAGCATAGTACTGCCTCGACCAGTAAAATAGAGCAGGAGTGATACCGTGTGACTTCTGAGGGTAGGTCGGAAAAACCCATGGTCAGATTTCCGGGGACACTTACTTTTGAGCTGCTATCTATGAAGTCCTAGGAAGCCCAGGCCACATGGAAATGCCTTATGTATGTACTCTCACCAATAGCCCCAACTGATGTCCCAGCCAATAGCCAGCATTAACTACCAGAAATGTGAGTGCAGATGCCTCCAGGTGATTCTAGCCCCCAGCTATTGACTTAGGCAGCCTGCGAGTCTTTCCAGCTCAGCCTTAGACATTACAGAGCAGAGACAAGCCTTTCCCATTGTGCCCTATCTGAATTCCTGACCCATGGAATCCTTGTGGAGAAGTAATTCTGTGGCCAGCTAGGAGAAAACATCCCATTAGTGCTGTTAACTACTCCATTAGTCATAAACAGAGAAGGCAGGAGCCACTCCACGTTTTCCTTCATGCCACAGGAATGTGAAAGAACAAATGGGCTCCAAAAACTACTTTGCTTGATAATGACCCTGAAGGTGTCTGGCTGGGAGATGGCCATAGAAAACACATGCAACCATGTTGATTCACATCTCCAAAGGTGCCACATGTAAAGCAGCAATTGAATAAAGAGAACAAATGAGGTTACTTCCAAAGCTTTTCAGTGAATCTGGAATTGTAGCCCTCTCTGCTTTATATTTCACATCCAAGTTCCTAAATAGACAAAATATGTCCCACGTATGCATGTTTCCATAACGTAGTCAAGTGTGGATATTTTTCATAACTCTGTCACTATCATTATATCAGATAACCAGGGTATTCTAAAGATTCTAAAGAGCCAGCTTGGAGCCAGGCTTAGGTCTCCCAGGCATTACAAATTGAAACTGAGTCATTGGAAAGGTTTATCCTCTCTGGGTTTCCTGTAAGGTGTTAAGACATGTTAGTGGATCTCTAACTTGCTTAGATGCTATTTTTGTTGTTGTTGTTGGCCACACCGCACAGCTTATGGGATCTCAGTTCCCTGACCAGGGATGGAACCCCAGCCCTCAGTAGTAAGAGCGTGGAGTCCTAACCACTGAACCACCAGGGAATTCCCTTAGATGCTATTTCTTTAAAGTAAACACACTTACTTGATATATTTACTACATGACATTAAAATAGTGTTCCATGTTAACGTTTCTGGAACCAAGAAGTATCTGACCATTAGTATGGACATTTCACTGTGCATCTTTCCTGCACAGCTATCTCCCCTCCCCACCAAAACCTAATTATTAAATGCATGGCACATCTTGCAATTGATGGCATAGTAGCTACATAGATCTGATCTGTATCTCCATGACTTTATATTCAGTACATACATATATCTAGAAGATGGAGATCTAGAATGGTGAATCTAGAATTTGGGGCTATTTGTCTTCTGGGAGCTTTTACAGATTTCATAAAGCGTGTCTGAAAAGCTGAGAAGCGACTTATATAGCCTCATAGGACTAGGAGAACAGAGATTTGAATTCAGGTTTTATGTATGTGGGGGCCAAGGGAATCCTTTTGCTTAGGGTTGGAACACTGAAGGGCTGTACCCTAGGAGTCATAGTAAACTGGAACAAGTACACAGGCCCTCAAAGGAGCTGCAGCATAGCGTCGAATCCTCTGAAGCCATGAGTTTGGATTGAGATGATATTAGAGTTCCAGTGTTCCAGATAGGTAGCAGAACTGATTTTAAAAATCTTCTCTGGAGGAAAATAATATTATCCTAGACAATTTATTTCCACAAACTATTTTAGCAAATATAGGATTTGTCAAGCAAAATAAAATAACCAGTCACATAAGGAGACAAGGCAACAAGATAAAAATAGCCAATAGAAACTCTAGATGTTAACACTGGTAGATGCAAACTTTAAAAGAACTCTTTAAAATGTTCAAAGATACAAAAGACAAAAAGGAGAATTTTGGCAGAAGACTGAAAAGTATAAAAATAACCAAATGAAAACTCTAGAAATGAAAAATACAGTAGCTGAAATTAAGAACTTAATGGATGGATCTAACAGCTGATTTTAAGAGTCAAAGAGAAAATTAATGAACTGGAAGGTATTTCAGAGGAAGATGTCCAGAATAAAGAACAGAAGAAAAAAGGATGAAAATATAGAAGAAAGAGTACAAGGCAAAGAAGATGCATGTAACTGGAATTCCAAAAGGAGAAGAGAAAGAAGACAAAGCAAAAGCAATATGAGACTTAGCTACAACTGTGGAAAAACATCCACGCACAGATTCAAGAAGCCCTACAAAGCCCGAGTAGGATACATAAAATAATTTCACGACTTGGAACGACATGGTAAAACTGGTAAAAATCAAATATGAAGAAAAACTATTAAAAGTAATAATAAGAAAGAGTACCTTCAAAGGAGCAACAATAAACTGACAGTGAAAGCCCCAAGACTACTGAATGAGGCCCTCAAAGTGCGGAAAGGTAATTACTGCCAACCTAGAATTCTATACCCAGCGAAAATATCTTCCAAGAATAAAGGTAAAATAAAGAATTTTCAGACAGACAAAAGGTGAGAGAATTCATCATACATGATCTGCACTAAAAAAAACCCAACACTGAAGGGTGTTCTTCAGGCAGGAGGAAAATAATTGCAGGTGGATGGCTGGAGATGCCAAAAGGGATGAGTGGAAAAAGTAAATATGGGGGTGAATTGGAATTATGTACAGATGGTCCCTGACTTACGGTGGTTCAACTTACAATTTTTTCTAACTTTATGATGGTGCAAAAACATTATGCATTCAACAGAAACTGTTCTTCAAATTGTGAATTTTGATCTCTTCCCAGGTTAGTGATATACTGTCTGATACTCTCTCATGATGCTGGGCAGTGAAGTAAGCTGCAGCCCCCAGTCAGCCATGTGACCATGAGAGTAAACAACTGATACACTTATAACCATTCTGTACCAAGACAACCATTCTGCTTTTTCACTTTCAGTACAGCATTCAATAAATTACATGAGATATTCAATGCTTTATTGTAAAACAGACTTTGTGCTAGATGATTTTACCCAGCTGTAGGCTAAAGTAAGTGTTTTGAGCATATTTAAGGTAGGTTAGGCTAAGCTCTGATGTTCAGTAGGTTTTGTGTGTTATATGCATTTTTGACCTACCATATTTTCAACTTACAATGAGCTTTTGGAGATATAACCCTGCTGTAAGTTGAGGAAGATCTATAATTATATAAAGCAGTAACAGTAATACTAAACACTAAAAAATGGTATATCAGTCAGGAAGTGTTTTAAGTATGTTAATACATAGTATTTTAAATTGTGTTGTTAGGAAAGAGAGTAAAAGTAACATTAGGGCTTCCCTGGTGGCGCAGTGGTTGAGAGTCCGCCTGCCGATTCAGGGGACACGGGTTCGTGCCCCGGTCCGGGAAGATCCCACATGCCGCGGAGCAGCTGGGCCCGTGAGCCATGGCCGCTGAGCCTGTGCGTCCGGAGCCTGTGCTCCGCAACAGGAGAGGCCACAACAGTGAGAGGCCCATGTACCGCAAAAAAAAAAAAAGTAACATTAAATTTTAATAAGTCAAGGAAGAGTGTTATAACCTCTGTGGTAACCACTAAAAGAATAGTAAAAGAACATATAACTTCCAAACCAATACAGAAGAAAAAGAGATTGCCAAAAAGGAATTCAAACAATCAAAATATGGGAAAGAAAAGAGAGGCAGAAAGGAAGAAGAATGGGCGGAACTAATAGAAATATGGCAGATTTAAATTCAAAGAGATGTTATTAAATTAACCAGATGTGATGCTCTAATTAGAAAACAAGGACCATCAGGTGGATTTTTTAAAGTTCTACTATTTGCTGTTTACAAAAGATATCCTTAAATCATGGGGCAAAAATAAACTATAATGGAAAGTCACATATATGTAGAAATGAATGATATTAAAATATAACATACTCAAACTCATGGGATACCACTAGTGCTATACCTGGAGGAAAATGTAAAGTGTTAAATGCTTGTGTTAGAAAAGCAAAGAGGCTGAAGGTTCATGAACCAATGATCCATCTTAAGAAATCCGAAAATAACAGCAAAACAAACCCCCCAAAAAGAAGAGAACTAATAAAGAGAAGAGAATTTTATGAAATAAAAACCAAGCATATACTAAAAGAGATCAACAATGTATTGCCCCTTAATCTTTAATTGATATATGTGACCTCAACTCAAGCACCACCTGTAACTTCCTGCTTTTAGACTTCTGGGGAGAGTATTGATACTTTATCATATGGTACTTTCAGCCAAAACTCCTGAATCAGGAAAATCTCTGCTGATTCAGAGCTGACAGCAGAAAAGAATTCTTTCCCAGTTTTGGTTAGTTCTCCTAACCCAGTGTCTTCTTTGTCTGTTTTAGGACAACCATGTGTAGCAAGGGGAGTGGTGAACAGCAAATCATGAGAGCTGTCGATGTGCGAATTGAAAGCAACCCAGTTCCTGGTGGCACATACAATGCCCTGTGTATTAAGGATGAAGGTCAGTGCCAGAGCCTTTGTAAAGGTTTCAGAGGGTGTGCTCGTGGGGGTTGACCTCTTAGGCTGTGTTCTCTAGAAACTGACCTTAAGATGAGGATTCACTGAACATCATGAATCAAGAAGACTTCCAAAGAAAAGCCAACATGGCAGTGGGGAAGTGGACAGGGAAAGGAAGGGGGAAGGCAATGGTGCAGCACTAAGCAAAGTCCACAGTGGCCGTGAGGTGGGGGGGGGGGGGGGTAACTTTGGCTCAATCCTGCAGGGAATCTCTGGAGACAGTGACCACAGGTCACCACGGTTTCCTGATCAGGGGTGAGAGAACAGGGGTATTGATACCACTGAACTTGTCAGTCATTGTTTAAGGGCTGCTTCAGGGAGATATAAATTCCCAGACTCTTCTGGTTTTCAGTGTGCTCAAAGAGTTGTGATAGCTGAGTCACCCTCCAACAAAGATGCACAGATGCCCACCCAGAGCCCTTGTGCGTGGGAGTGGTAAAGGGATCTAGGAGATATGGGCAGACCCCCGACAGCATGTGCTGCAGCTGCTGCTACCACTTACCCTTTGGTCTGTCTTCATGGTGGAAATTTTTCTAAAAAGAAAAAAAATCCTTTTTTCCCGAAAGGAAATGTATAGGATTTAGGAAACTGCTCCTAGAAAGAAAAACACGACTTCCTTCTGGGAAATCAGCTGAGTGGTGAGGAGAAAACCATAAAGGAGTGTCCAGGGCAGCGTTTCATGTGCACTGGAAAAAGTACACCTTCATTATCAGAAATATATGCTGCTGAAAGGGAATGTCCGTGAAAATGGGGAGAAAGCGAGCTGCTTACTCATCAGTCATAGAAATCAGCACAGGTACTGCCAGGCTGCACACTGGTCTCATCTGGGAAGTTTTAAGAACTACTGATACCTGGGTGCCAGCCCTAGAGATTCGGATATAAATGTTCTGGACATTGGGTTTTTTTTAAGCTGCTCAGTGACTATAACATGTAGCCCAGTTTGAGAATGAGTTCCCTAATGCAGAGTTTCCCAAAGCTCTCTGATGATGAGAAATACCAGGTGAACTTATTAGAAATGCAAACCCTCAGGCTACATCCCAGAGGCACCAAATCCCAATCTCCAGGGAAGGGGTCAGAGGAGTTGGTAAATCAAAGAGCCACAGTGAACCCCACAGCCCTGGCTGGTGCTTGTTAGATGTTTATTGGCGGTAGGCTTCTCTGCTGCCATGGCATCTCCCTCCAGGAATGGTTCTACATTTGCTGACTGCAGTCAAGCAACTGAAAGATGTGGCCATGGAAAGCCCTGGGGAGAACAACATCCATGGTTTGTTTTTTTAAAAAAACCACATAAGTAAATGAAAACGATCCTTTGAATCTCAAACATAGGAAAGGTTCAGATCCCTGAGGGAGACAGGACAGAGCCAGAGGAAAACCAGCATGACCTTCTTTCTTTAGTGATCTCAAATGGATACGTGGAGCTTCTGAGTCTGATCTCTTTCCTCCCATGAACAAGAGGTAGCAGCTAGCTTTTGCTGTGTAACATACCACCCCCAAATGTAGTGGCTTAAAACAACTGTTTGTTTAGTTCACTATTTTGGGGGAAGGGCAAAAATTTGTGTTATTCTTCTGGCCTCAGCTGGGCTCATTCACAAGTCCGCAGTCAGCTGCTGGGTAGGGGCCTTGCTTCTGGGTGTTGGCTGGATGTTGACTGGGGTGATGGGTGGGGGGCAGGCACTGAGCCATGTGTTCCTCATCATACAACAGGAGATCCTGGGCTTTCCACCTCACAGGCTTCAAACAGGTTGTTGTGTATGCAAGTGTGTGCCCCTTTGCCCACAACTGTAGTGCATGAAGCCAGAGTTTGGAAACATCTGTTCACATCCTATAGGGCACCAAGTTTAAAACCATGACAGTGACTCCAAAACTGAGTTATTGCCAAACCAATAAGATGTGCCTCCTGATATACTGCACTCAGAGGAGCACAACTTCAGTTCAGTAGTATTCCTGCCAAAAATGTGCAACCTGAATCTAATCATGAGGAAGCTTTAGCCAAACTCAAGCTGAGAAACATCGTACAAAATGACTGGCCTATACTCTTTTAAAAATGTCAAGGAGGGCTTCCCTGGTGGTGCAGTGGTAAGAATCCGCTTGCCAGTGCAGGGGACAAAGGTTTGAGCCCTGGTCCGGGAAGATCCCTCATGCCGTGAAGCAACTAAGCCCGCGCACCACAACTACTGAGCCTGCACTCTAGAGCCCACGAGCCACAACTACTGAAGCCCGTGCACCTAGAGTCCATGCTCCGCAACAAGAGAAGCCACCGCAGTGAGAAGCCTGCATACCATAAGGAAGAATAGCCCCCACTCACCGCAACTAGAGAAAGCCTGCATGCAGCAACGAAGACCCAATGCAGTCAAAAATAAATTAAATTTAAAAAAGAAAAGAAAAATGTCAAGGATAAGAAAGAGAAAGAGGGAATTCACTGGCTGTCCAATGGTTAGGACTCCGCAATTCCACTGCAGGGGGCGCAAGTTCGATCCCTGGTTGGGGAACTAAGATCCTGTAAGCCTCGTGGTGCAGAAAAAAAAAAAAAAAAAAGACAAAGAAAGGCAAGACAACTGTTTTGGATTAAAATAGACTAAAAAAACTTAACAACTAAATGTAATTTGTGATCCTAGATTGTATTTTGGACCAGGAGAAAACAGCTATAATTGATGAAATCTGATGAAATATGGATTTGAATTAGATAATAGTATTGTATCAATGCTTCAATTCCCTGATTTTGCTAACTACTGCAGTTATGTAAGACAATATCCTTGTTCTTGGAAATATATACCAAGGTTCTTAGGGACAAAGTGACATCATATCTACAACTCATTCTCAAGTGGTTCAGAAAGGAATTACAGGGACTTCCCTGGTGGTCCAGTGGTTAAGAATCCACCTTCTAATGCAGGGGACATGGGTTTGATCCCTGGTTGGGGAACTAAGATCCCACATGCCGTGGGACAACTAAGCCCACACACCGCAGCTAGAGAAGCCCGTGTGCTGCAATGAAGAGCCTGTGTGTTGCAATGAAGCAAAGACCCAGAGCAGACAAAATTAAAAAAAAAAAATTACAGATATAGATATACATATTCATATATGTATACATACACATGTGTTTATGTATGATATATATTTTCTATATATATATATATATACACATATCTATATCTATCTAGAGAGAGAATATGATAAAGCAAATGGGGCAAAATGAACACACATTAGTAAATCTGGATAAAGGGTTTATGGGAGTTCCTTATTTTTTTAATTTTTCTTTAACTTTGAAATTATATGAAAATGAAAATTTCCCCCCAAATGATCTACATACTCCTCCCAAAACAACAACAACAGGAAAGCACAAAACAAAACAAAGCAAAAACAAAAACATGAAGCAAATCCATGATGCCTATCAGCTTATGTAAGGACTGATGCCATTTTAGCAAGTGAGCCCTGTGTGGGTGTCTTTGAGTCAAAGCGCTCAAGAGCCCCGCATCCAGGGCAATTTGCCTGAGCCTAGCTTGCCCCCCTCCCCTCCCCTCCAGGTCAACATGGAGAGGCTTGCGTGGGGAAAACTGGAGTCTTGGTCCAACAGGGCCTGACTTGTGAGGAGGCTTCAGATGGGTGATGAAGGGGCTCAGGAATGCATGCTGAGGTGGGATTAGGGTCAGAGGGCTGCTCTCTCTCAGACTTTCCAGAAAAGCAGGATGGATTCCCCATGATCCCTCAGAGAGACAGCCCTGTCCCTGTTCCTCTGCCTTTCCTTCTTTAGAAAGAGCATGTAAATGGCTCCCAAATGGCTCTTCACTTTTCCTCAGGGGAGCCTTGTAGACAGTCAACAAGGGATTATCACAGTAAGTGAAGTCAGTCAGACAGAGAAAGACAAATACCATATGATATCACTTATATGTGGAATCTAAGATATGATATAAAGGAACTAATTTACAAAAATAAAAACAGACTCACAGACTTAGGAAACAAACTTATGGTTACCAAACGGGAAGGGGGGTGGGGGAGGGGTAAATTAGAGATTATTAGCATATACAGACTACCATATATAAAATAGCAGATAAAAACTACTACATATAGGGACTTCCCTGGTGGTCCAATGGTTAAGAATCCGCCTTCCAATGCAGGGGACTCGGGTTCGATCCCTGGTCGGGGAACTAAGACCCCCACATGCCGTGGGGCAACTAAGCCCGCATGCTGCACCTACTGAGCCCACGTGCTCTGGAGCCCGCACGCCACGACTAGAGAGAAGCCTACGCGCCACAATGAAAGATCCTGCATGCCGCAACTAAGGCCCAACACAGACAAATAAATAAATAAATATTTTTTAAAAACCTACTACATATAAAGTAGATAAACAACAAGGTCCTACTGTATACGTGTGTGTGTGTGTGTATATATATATATATATATATATATACATGAATCACTTTGCTGTACACCAGAAACTAACATAACACTGTAAAGCAACTATACTTCACCAAGGGAAATCTGTGTGCCAAAGGAAGGTTAAGAAGCCAAGAAGAGGCTCCTGGGGAGTGCACGTGAGGTCTGGTTCAGCAGACACCCAGGTGCAGTATCACCTCTAAGGGTTGCCTTTTTCCTGATGATGCTTCATTGCACCTAGCCCTGGGCTGCTGCTTCTCTTTGGCAAGACAGGAAGAATGAAGGGTGCTAACTCCAAAAATGGCAGACATGTGCCTCATAAAGAGCCCAGAAGGAAAACAGTCTGTGGAATGTTCAGGAAGCTGCCTCCTGTGTTTCTCTTTTGAAATAAAGTTCATCATGAATGTAGACGTTTCTCTGTTTCCTTTCAGTATTTTTGTTTCACTGACAGTGAATTTCCAGCCCTGTGGTGACCTCACTTTAATAAGTGAAATTATTTTTAACCAACTGGATGCTGATGAAATGAGCTGCCTCCACTTGGGTTCTCTGGCTCTGCTTCTCTTGGCAGCTTGTCTGTGGAGTCAACAGCGTGGGGTCTGGAGGCTTCAGGTCTCCTCTCACCTTCTCCCTGTAGCACCCAAGGCTCACTAAGGGTGTGCTTCTGTTTCTCCCCCTCTAAGCCAGGGCTGGCCTGGCTGCTCTCCCCGCCAGCCCACCTCACCTTTTTAGCACTGTATTTCACCTCCCCTGCATACGTTACTCCTACCTGTATCTCCCTTAAAAATAGAAATAGAATGATTCCCTTCCTTTATGTCTTCAAGAAGAGAGCTGAGGGTCTTCCCTGGTGGTCCAGTAGTTAAGACTACACACTTCCACTGCAGGGGGCACAGGTTCGATCCCTGGTCAGGGAACTAAGATCCCCCAAGCTGCAGTGTGGCCAAAAGTTAAAAGAGAACTGAATGCTCACCTCTCAGGTGAGCAGGAATTTTTGAGAGTAGCCACCTCCCAGATCTGCTTGAGGAGGCGCTGTGCCTCAAGATCAGCTTTGGGGAAATTCCAGCAACTATGGGAGACTGGAACCAATGAACTGCAATGCTTTGAGCAGCTGATAGAACTTATCCAGTTCAGGGTCTCCCGAGGGAGTGTGGAAGAGTCTGCACTCATTACCATTGACCTGGCACTGGCCAATTTTTCATTTATTTGTCCAGGGTAATGCAAAGCAGGGCTCAGACCTGTGGGTGCTTCAGATAGATAGATAGATAGATAGATAGATAGATAGATAGATAGATAGATAGAGAGAGAGAGAGAGAGAGAGAGAGAGAGAGAGAGAGAGAGAGAGA
>NW_021703780.1:51701289-51718676 GCF_005190385.1 Monodon monoceros | reverse complement strand
GAGAGAGAGAGAGAGAGAGAGAGAGAGAGAGAGAGAGAGAGAGAGAGGACTCCTCTCCACCCTCAAAGAGTTGATGGTGTATAAGGACAAGTAAGAGATGAGTGAGTTTCCATGGCACAGAGGAGGAAGGGAGACTTCCTGAGGCAGTGGCAGCTGAGGTGGAATTTGAAGGATTTTTTCTGTGGGGATAATGGTTAGGGAAAGGAGAAGAGGACACTGCAGAGAAAACAGCTGGAGCATGGGCTACAAATCTGAGATACCAGTGGTTCTGGGGAGACTAGCTCTGGGTGAGCCCTTGTCCTGGTGCTTCAGAGAATGAGTTGGGTTTGGAACATCCCTGGGGGCTCGAGTAGCTGCTGGGCAGCCCAGATAATCCCACTGCAGTTATTCCCAACTTGATCTATAGATTCAATGCAATCTCAGTCATAATTCCAGCAAGTTATTTTGTGGATATGAACTAATTCTATAGTTTATAGGAAGAGACAAAGACCCAGAATAGCTAACTCATAATTCAAGAAGAACAAAGTTGGAGGACTGACATGACTCAACTTCAAGACTTACCTAGAGGGAGGGATAGATTGGGAGTTTGGGATCGACACATACACATATTTAAATTAGATAACCAACAAGGACCTACTGTGTAGCACAGGGAACTCTGCTCAATAATCTGTAATAACCTAAATGGGAAAAAAATCTGAAAAGGAATAGATACATGTACATGTATAACTGAGTCACTTTGCTGTACACCTGAAACTAACACAACATTGTTAATCAACTATGCTCCAATATAAAATAAAATCTTTTTAAAATTAAATTTTAAAAGACATAAAGTTGCAGAAATCAATACAGTGTGGTATTGGTGAAAGAACAGACAAATATCAATGGAATCGAGTAGAGAGCCCAGAAATAGACCCACATAAATATAGTTAACTGATCTTTGACAAGGGAGCAAAAGCAATACAATGGAGCAAAAATAGTCTTTTTAATATAGGTGCTGGGACAACTGAACATCCACATGCAAAAGAAAAGAACCTAGACACAGCCCTTACACCCCTCACAAAATTTAACTCAAAACGGATCACAGACCTAAATGTAAAATGCAAAACTACAAATATCCCAGAAGATAATACAGGTGAAAACCTAGATGACCTTGTTTATGGTGATGACCATAGGCACAATACATGAAAGAAGTAATTGTTAAGCTGGACTTACTTAAGATTGAAAACTTCTGCTCTGCAAAAGACAGTGTCAAGAGAATGAAAAGGCAAGCCCCGGACTGGCGAAAGTATCTGCAAGAGACATATCTACTAAAGGACTACTATTCAAAATATACAAAGAACTCTTGAAATTCAACATTAAGAAAATGAACAGCTCAATTTAAAAATAGGCAAAAGACCTGAACAGACACCCCACCAAAGAAGATACACAGATGGCAAGTAAGCATACGAAAAAATGCTCCACATCATATGTCATCAGGGAAATGCAAATTAAAACAACAATGAGGGACTTCCCTGGTGGTGCAGTGGTTAAGAATCTGCCTGCCAATGCCAGGGACACGGGTTCGAGCCCTGGTCCAGGAAGATCCCACATGCTGCAGAACAACTAAGCCCGTGCGCCACAGCTACTGATCCTACGCTCTAGAGCCCGCAAGCCACAACTACTGAAGCCCGCACACCTAGAGCCCGTGCTCCACAACAAGAGAAACCACCGTAATGAAAAGCCCGTGCACCGCAACGAAGACTAACTTCTGCTCGCCGCAACTAGAGAAAACCCACGTGCAGCAACGAAGACACAGCACAGCCAAATAAATAAATTAATTTAAAACAAAAAAACAAAAAACAATGATTTACCACTACACATCTAGTAGAATGGCCAAAATCCAGAACACTGATGACACCAAATGCTGACAAGGATGTGGAACAGCAGGAACTCTCATTCATTGCTGGTGGGAGTGCAAAATGGTGCAGCCACTTTGGAAGACAGTGTGGCAGTTTCTTACCAAACTAAACATACTTTTACCATGCGATCCAGCAATCACAGTTCTTGATATTTACCCAAATTAGCTGAAAACTTAAGTTCACACAAAAACCTGTACATGAATGTTTATTAGCAGCTTATTTTCCTACTTGCCAAAACTTGGAAGCAACCATGATGTCTTTCAGTAGGTGAATGGATAAATAAACTGTCAGCACTTCCAGACAATAGAATATTATTCAGTGCTAAAAAGAAATAAGCTATCAAGCCTTGAAAACACATGGAGGAAACAAATGCTTATTACTAAGTGAAAGAAGCCAGTCTGAGAAGGCTATGTACTGTATGATTCCTACTATATGACATTCTATAAAAAGCAAAACTATGGAGACAGTAAAAGGATTAATGGTTGCCAGGAGTTAGGAGGAATGAATAAGTGTAGCACAAAGGATTTTTAGGGCAGTGAAACTGTTTTGTATGATACTACAATGGCGGATGTATGTAATTATATATTCAAAACCCATAGATTGGGTTTATACAATCAAAACCCATAGACTGTAGAACATGAAGAGTGAACCCAAATGTAAACTGTGGCCTTTGAGAGATAATGACATGTCAATGTAGGCTCATGGATTGTAACAAATGTACCACTGTGGTAGAGGATAGTGAGAAGGCTGTGCCTGGGTAGAGACGGGAACATGGGAAATCTCTGTACCTTCCACTCAATTCTGCTGTGAACCTAAACCTGCTCCAAAACTTAGTTTATTAGTTTTTTAAAAAGCAGGCACTCGGTAATAAATATGATATAATCCTTTTTATGTTAACACACACACACAATATCATATATTATCGCTTATATGTGGAATCTAGAGAAATGGTAGAGATGAACTTATTTGCAAAGCAAAAACAGAGTCACAGATGTAGAGAACAAACTTACAGTTACCAAGCGGGGAAGAAGAGGGTGGGATAAGTTGGGAGATTGGGATTGACATATATACACTACTATGTATAAAATAGATAACTAATGAGAAGCTACTGTAAGCACAGGGAACTCTACTGAATGCTCTGTGGTGACCTAAATAGGAAAGAAATCTAAAAAAGAGTGGATATATGTATGACTGATTCACCTTTCTGTACAGCAAGAAACTAACACATCATTGTAAAGCAACTCTACTCCAATAAAAAATAACACACACACACACACACACACACACACACACAGCTACACATGTAGTATACCTATGTGCATCTCCATCAGTATTTATTTGTAAATACCAAACCGGTAACAGTGTTACCATCAGGGTCGAGGTTGGGGGAGGGGAGAGGCATCCTCTACTCTACAGTCTGTAATATTTCAGCATTTCACAAAGAGTACCACTTGCTGCTGGGCAGTGTCTCTGGGTCTGCCTTTCAAGGAGACATTAGAGGATAATATTGCCTGGCAATTTAAAAATACAAAGTTGTGGGACTTCCCTGGTGGTCCAGTGGTTAAGAATCCATCTTCCAATGCAGGGGACGTGGGTTCGATCCCTGTTCGGGGAACTAAGATCGCACATGCCGCAGGGCAACTAAGCCTGTGGGCCACAGCTAGAGAGCCTGTGTGCCGCAACTACTGAGCCCACACGCTCTGGAGCCCACATGCCACAACTAGAGAGAAACCCGAGCACTGCAATAAAGACCAATGCAGCTAAATAAATAAATCTTTTTTAAAAAAAAAAATAAAAACACAAAGTTGTAGCACTTTTATTCATTCAATAAGTATTTTTTGAGTGCTTCATCTGCGCCAGGCATTCTGCCAGGTCCTGGGGATGCCAGGGTGAAGGAGATCTCAGGTTAAGGTGCAGGCAACACCCATGGGGGAGAGGGGGTTGCTTTTTGTTTTTCCTCTTCTATTGTTCCGTTCCTTTTGGATTAACCCAATATTTTATATTATTCCATTTTACTTCCTCTACTGGCTTCTTTTTTTTCAGTATTTATTTACTTGGCTACATCCGGTCTTAGTTGCAGCATGCAGGATCTTTGCAGTGCGTGGGCTCTAGAGCGCATGGGCTTAGTTGCCCCAAAACATGTGTGATGTTAGTTCCCCGACCAGGGATCGAACCCACGTCCCCTGCATTGGAAGGCGTATTCTTAACCACTGGACCACCAGGGAAGTCTCAAGGGGTTGTTTTTTAAGTTTGTTTTTTCCTCCCAGGCTGAAAAAGTTCTGCAGAGTTTGGGAAAACTTATTGTGATTCCTTGTCCTCAGAGAAGCCGTGTGGAGACCCGCCTTCCTTCCCACACACCATCCTGCAGGGCCACACGGGCTTGGAGATGGGGGATGAGCTGCTGTACCTTTGCGCCCCCGGCCACGTGACAGGCCGGCGCGAAACAGCCTTCACCTTGCTGTGCAACAGCTGCGGGGAGTGGTATGGCCTGGTCCAGGCCTGCGGGAAAGGTAAGCAGGAAAATAACTCCAGGACAGCTGTATGGACCGCTCCTCTTGATGGGAATTTTCTGCTGCTGCCCTGCTGTCTTGCTATACTCCCTGGGCTGCCCCGTGAGTCTGAATAAAATTATAGCTGAGGTTAAAAAGACTCCTGTTGGGCATTTAGCTCCCGAAACTTGATCTGATTCCCCCAGATGTCCCCATTCCATCATCATCGTATGCCTGGGGGCGAGGTTTCTGCATCCCACCCCTGCCCAGCCCCCTTGGGAATTCTCCCAATGGCAGAAATCACTCTTTCCTATGACTCCTACACCATGGACCTCATGCCAGACCCTGAACTGTTGCCTGACCTCACAGGGTTCCTTTCTCCCCAAGACTCCTTCAGAGCCCACCTTCCTGATCCCCCATGACCCCTGGGTCCCAAGTGGAGGTTGCCGCTATAGAGGGGGATGACTCCAGCACCACAATGTTACTGAATTTATAGGACGGTTGGTCCCCAGAATGTCCGGCAGATCCTATGGGAGAACCATGATGAGACTAGGGTGCTGTCTTGTCTGTGAGCTTCATCCATGTTGTTGCCTGAGCTGTGGTTTTTTGGGTTCATTGCCGTTTACTATCTATAGTGTGAATACACCACCCATTATTTCTGCTCGTGGTCATTTGGCTTGTTCTCGGGTTGTGACTGTCGAAAATTTACGCTGCGGTGATCGTTCTCCTCCACATCATTCGTTTCACATGTGAACACATTTCTTTTGGTTCCTGGCAGTGGAGTTGCTACCCATGGGGTAGGTGTGTGTCCAGCTTACGTGGAGAGTTTTCTAAAGTGTTTTGACCAGTTTACTCTCCCACCAGCTGTGTATAAGAGCTCTGTTCCAGCATCCTCACCAACCTTCAGGATTGTGAGACTTTTTACCTTTTCACCAATCTGGTGACTACTCCATGGTGACCTGTAAAACCCATGTCTCTACCCAAGCACTTATCTAATCAGATACTATTAGCATTTACTCAGTAAGTGTCTGTCCAAGATTTTTGCCCATTTCTCTAACTGATTTGATTATTTATGTTAATGTTGGATTTCTTTTTTACGAAAACTTTCTTAATGTGTTGAAATTTTCTCTCTCATTCTGTGGCTTATTTTTTCCTCTTGGAGTGTTTTTTGATGAATAGTGAGATTTTGTTGTCTCAAACTCTCTGTGCACAATTAAAACTTTGTTTTCTTGTTATTGATAGACTGACACGTTAGTAAAAATGCAATAAAAATGAGTTAGCATAAAACTAAAGGAAAGATATTCTAGATATAAATAAAAATTTTCCTTAAATAGACATAAAATTCCCCTGTCAAATTGTTACAAAAGCTTCTAAAAACTTCCTACTTGCTTGTCACATACTAATAACAAAGTTACAGAGTGGGACAAGTCCCTGAAACACAATTTGAGCCATTTTCTAGAACTTTCCTCTGTTGCTGCTGCTTTGTGACAGGCAGGAGCTGCTGCCAGTTCCGATGGATTCACCTGTCTGAGAAAAGAGGCATAAGACCTGACTTCCTGCTTGTTGCATGTGTCGCCTCAAAGCAGACCCAGGCTCACCCTGAGGTGTCAGTGGGCTGGCTGTGTTTCTGGCGAGGCACCGAGGCTGCACCATCCCACGAGGCACGTCCACCACTCAGAGGGGTTGTTTACTGGCCTCAGTAGAATGAGAACTAAATGAAGGTTTTGTGTGTCTGAAATGGTGTTTGCTTTCTCACCGCAAAGCAGAGTCGTTGGAGCTTTCAGCTGCTGGGCAGAAATTCTGGTTTCTACACTTAGCTGAATATACAGACCATTATAGTTTTCATTACTCTATAGATTTAACGTTTAAAGTATCTGTGTTATTATAAATGTGTGTGCGTGTGTGTGTGTGTGTGTGTTACAAGAACATTGTCACCAGGTGTTTGACTCCACCTTACATGTATTTTTCCAGTGAATACCAACTTGTTTTGATTAAGGAGCTGCTTCAGTTGGAGAAAAGTCATCTTGAGAGGGTGGGCCGAACAAGGGTTTTGGAGTTGGACCCATCTTGGTTTGGACAACAACATTCCTTCTACGGCCTACTGGCCATTCATTCATTCACTCTGTCCCCCTCCCTTCATCTGGCAGGGTCCCAGGTACTGTGTAATCAATGTTGAGCAAAACTGTCCCAACCCTAAAGGAAACTAGTAAACTGAATACCTTAGGAGAGACAGAGAAGCAGTAGATGATGAGGTAAAAGGGAAAGCTGGAAAACGAGGTGTCCCAGGTGAAATTTTAAAGGAAGTGTGTGTTCCCAGGTGGGAAAAGTGCTCAAAGGCTGCACAGGTCCAGTCAATGGAAGCTAAAAAGTGTGCACTGGTTTCACAGCCTACGAAGCCTGGTAGCCTTATGTTTTCAGTGTGTCGCTGGGGAGTGGGATGCACCTGGGTGGAACTGCAGCGAGCACAGGAATGAGCTGGAGCTTAGGAGCTCAGGGCTACTAGGAAGACTGTTTTACTCAAATTTGTCACTGTTTGGGCATCTTGAAGACTGGCTAGATGACTTGGGTTAGATTCTCTAAAAGCAGAGCCTGTTCAGATGTCCATGGCTTGTTGAGGGAGAAAGGGAATAAGGGAGGCAGGGAAGGTGAGAGGGTGGAGTTAAGGATGTGGCCTCAGCTGGATCCTTGCTTTGCCTGATCCCTTGGGGAGCTGGGGAGCATGAATTGCACCACAGGGTTGGTCCCACTTGGAAGCAAGGGGACCGGCCTGAGTTCCTCCATATTAGTCTGTCGTTGGCTGCAGGCTGCTGTGCACGGAGGGCAAGGCGGGTTGCAACCGCCCTAACTGAGGCTCCCATTCCTCCAACGGCAGTCCTCCAGAGGAGTGGCAGCTGTGAACCCTCAGCTGCCGTCGCTCACAGCAGCTGGGGGATGGGTGCACTGGTCTGGGAAAGGGGACATGAGCACCGACAGCATCCACTACAGTGGAGAACTTAGTTGCTTATTAAAGCATCAGTTCCGGAGAGCCGTGGTTTAAAGAAAAATTAGTAAAGTGGGGACTGCCTGAATGAGCATGATGAAATTTAAACTTTGAATGGTGAGCAGGCATGAATGCACAGGGGCACGCCCACCTGGGTGGTCAGTGAGTGGCCAGTGCAGGAGGGTGCCTCAGGCACACACTGCCCACCCAGGTTGTATGTTCACCTCGACCTTATGGTCCAGCCTCAAGTGGTGCTGGTGAAATCTCTCACTTAGCACAGGGACTTTAGCCTTGACCATCAAACTGAATGGGTGGGGACTTCTTAAACTGCCATTTTCTCCCCTCTGCGTGTTGGTATTTCTCTAGCTTTGGTTCCTAGAGTCTAGCTCTGGGTCTGGCCATTTTATTTCCCATTCTCCTACCCGAATCCACAGTTGGTTTCCATTCCCAGTTGGGCAGCACGAAATGTTTGTCATACCTCTCTAATGTTCTTGGTATCCAACTATGGTTGGCTGTTGCCCTAATAATAGAAAAGTCCTGGTGCTTTGCTCCTTACGCATGTGCGCAGATTTCCATGCTATATTTGGTTTTCTTTGGGCTTCTTATTATACCAAGTCCCATATCTTCAAGGCCATATCCATCTCTGGCCACTTGTACCCTAGATAGTCTCTGACCTCCCAGCACTCCGAGTGGCCACCCCTGGCCATGTGACCATGGTGCCACACGTGCTTCCCTGGGCACACTGACCATTCCCCTACTTGCTGTCCTGGGTGCTCACTGCCTTCAACAGCTCTGCCCTCTTCTGACTCAGCACCCGGTGGTCCTATGGCCTCCACCCTGGTCTGCAATTACCCCAGGAAGGGAGAGACTCATAGACCCTTGCTCTCTGACCTGCCCCTTGATCCTCCTTTAAAACTTGCCCTGGGAACTTCCCTGGCAGTCCAGTGGTTAAGATTCTGAGCTTCGACTGCAGGGGGCACAGGTTCAATCCCTGGTCAGGGAACTAACATCCCACATGCCACATGGTGTGGCCAAAAAAAAGACAACTTGCCCTGACAAAGGGTATCTGCTAAGACAGGCTCTGAAAAGCCTTTAAGATTTTCCACTCCGAGCTCCATGGTTCTGTTTGTGCTTTCTGGTCTGTAGTATCAGGAAAGTGAGTGACACCAAGCTTGACCTCACTCTACCAGCCCTGCCACCTCTGAGTCCAACAACAAATGGACAGCTATTCCTTTTCCCTTCCCTGGTCTGTTGCAGCTATGGAAACAAGACCCATTCCCCATTTGGGCACTGAGAAAAGAGCCGTCGTAAACCATGCCAAACCTGTTCCATGTCATCTCTGTTTTGGGAGTTGTTTTTTGTTCTTGTTTTGTTTTTTTAACAACTTTCCTGAGGTTTAATTTGCATATAATAAACAGTAACCATTTAAAATATAAAAGTCTCTGAGTTGTCACAGATCTGTACACCCATGAAACCACCACCAGAACCAAAACACAGAACATTTTCATCTTCCCCAAGTCTCCTCACGTTCCTTTCTGTAAGAGGAGTTTTATACACTTTATCTCATTTCATCTTCACAAGTATGAAAGTAGAAATGGCCAGCTCCAATTGATAGATGGGAAAACTGAGGGACAGAGAGGTTCAGTAACTTCCTGCGTCAGACAGCCAGAAAGAAGCAGAGCCAAGGGACTTCCCTGGTGGCGCAGTGGTTAAGAATCTGCCTGCCAATGCAGGGGACACGGGTTCGAGTCCTGGTCCAGGAAGATCCCACATGCCACAGAGCAACTAAGCCCGTGCGCCACAACTACTGAGCCTGTGCTCTAGAGCCCGCGAGCCACAACTACTGAGCCTGCATGCCACATCTACTAAAGCCCGCGCGCCTAGAGCCTGTGCTCCACAACAAGAGAAGCCACCGCAATGAGAAGCCTGCGCACAACAGCAAAGAGTAGCCCCCGCTCACTGCAACTAGAGAAAGCCCATGCACAGCAACAAAGACTCAAAGCAGCCAAAAATAAAAAAAAAATTATTAAAAAAAAAAAAAAAGCAGAGCCAAGATTAAAACCAGGCACGTCTCATTCCAACATCTTTATGATGGCTGTGTGCTTCTCCAGGGGCCTCTAAAAAGCATCAGGGCTTGCTTTGTAAACTAGCTGTTCCCTCACTAAGTTCCTTTGCTATTTTCCCTCATTTCTAAAGCCCATCTTTTGTTTTCTTAAATTAACTTCCATTTCTGTTTTTCTCCATCTTCTAGACTTCCTTCATAGAGTAAAAGCCAGAGACTGGACTGAATTTAGAATTTCTTTGTCAATATTGCCATATTTGTTCAGAGGTTCATTGAACCAGTGGTTATTTCTGGCTTGTCTGGTTGTCTTTTTCAAAATTACTATTTTTAAAGGCTGTGTAGCCAAGACCAGAGGGAAAAAGAAGGCATGCGTGGGCTTCCATAAATGCAACAACATGAAAAATGGCAGCACTGGGAGAGCCCAGGGTTCTGGGCCCCGGCCTGTATACTTCTGCCCCTGATAAAGGCACGACCTGGGCGACCCTTTTCTTTTTACTCCTGATTTCCATTGATGTGTAGTCTTTGGTTTTCCTAAAGTAACGATTAAATCTAAACACACAGGGAATGACTTGGTTTTTGCCAAGAGAGCCCATGGAGTTTACATTTCCTGGACCCGTTGGTCTAAATCAGAAGGCCCAGTGTTGTGCCAGCCCAGCTTTCAGGAGAGCGTGGGGGAGGGGAGGGCTGGAGGGTTGGTTAAGGAGAGCGCAGACTCAGGGGAGCAGAGGGAGGGGAGAGAAATTACACCTCAGCAGGCAAAGGGCTGATGTTCCCCACCTTGAGGCAGAGTGTAATTTTGGGTTGACATTCAGTGAGCAACAAACTTTACTGTTACTCAAGAAGGGAAAAACAGGCTTGGGATATTTTGTCATGAGTAGACTCTTTGTAAACAGTTGGTGTCTGTGTCTTCATTTGAGGTTTTGGCGAAACTGTGACACAGTGAGAGCCTGTTTCTGAGCCAGGCCTTGACCTGAGAACCTGGGCAGAGAGGAAGAGCTTGGCTCTGGGCCCTGGGCTGCCATCCAGGGATGCTCTAGGCTCAGGGAGCTCTGAAGGCAGAACCTCCAGACGGACAGGCAGACACACACACACACACACATACATACACACACGCACGCACGCACGCACACACACACACAGCTCAGACTGGCCATAAGGGTCCTGGTCAAGGCAGGCCCACCAGGCAAGAGTGGGCTGACCTATCCCAAACCCCCAGCTCTAACATTATACGCTAGGCCAGTATTTCCTGCACAAGAAGGTATGGGGGAGGAGAAAATGGCTCACGTTCTGCCCATATTCCAGGTGCCTTTTGACTTCTGAAGCTCATGGGCTGGGTTACATGGGAGAAGGAATTTAGCCCACATTGATTATGCTCAGTACTAGGACTAAGAGGTTGTTTACCATTCTTTGCTACTGTCATATGCACCAAATAATGCCCTGGCTGACGGACTTCCAGACTGAACCAAGCTTGATCAAAACGGGCTTCCATCACTCACTTGTTCACCTCTTCATTCACGTGGTTATTCATTCAACAAATATTTCCAGAGTGTCTACTATGTGCCAAGCACCACGCTGAGTGCTGGGGACACAAAGGCAGAGAGGACTTGTCCACACACCAGAAGACAGAACTGTCATAAATACTCTGACAGGATGACCAATATGGAGTCCCAAACAAACACTTCCCAACACAGACGGTCCTCAACCTCAGACACACGTCAGAACCAATTGGCAAAATGCCAAATAGCACTTGGTGCTCAAAAGAGAAGCTTGCCGGGTGCACACCAGTGAACTTACCTCGGTCTTGGAGCTCGTCAGCTCTTCCAGAGGCATCTTTCCATTCCACCAAGGGAAAGCATACGCTGGCTGCCAGTGCCGAGCTGGGAAGAAACAGGGAGAATCCCCGAAACAAATAGTTTCGACAGCTGCTATGAACGTCCCCCCAAACCCCATCTCAGGGCCAGCGAGTCACGAGCAACTAGCTCCTCGCAGCCGTCCCGGCGAGTCTTCATGGCGGCGGCTCTGGTCGGGAAAACCCGGGAGCCAGATATCGCGAGAGCCCAGCCTCAGGTTGCGAGCCAAATACTTAACCTAAAGTGGGTCCAGCTGCTCGCCGCTCAAAAGCCAATAAAGAGGCAAGATTGACGGAAAGGAAAGTTTGCTTTATTTCAAAGGCCAGCAACCGAGAGGGGGAGGCCAGTCTCCTGTCCAAAGACCGACTCCCCCCACTGACAATCAGTGGGCAAGAGCTTTTATAGGCAGAGGGTGGGGACTACATGCAGGAACAGCACAGTCAGCTCTGACCGTCCTCTTGAAATTGGTCAGGCGGTGGTCTGATCACCATCATCTTGATTGTTTTAGGTTCAGTTAATCTTCAGTTCCAGGGTCGGTTTGTTCCCATTTCTTTGAGGCCAGTTCTAAGAATTGTGGCAGCTTATGTCATGGCTACAGCCTGGTCACCATATAGTTAACTTCTTCCACCTGCTGGGGGTTTTAGTATCTACAAAGTAGCCTTCATCGAGTCATAGTAGTAACATCAAAGATCACAAATATAATAATGAAAAGTAAAATGAATGGGCTTAAATTTTAGGAGCAGTTCAGAAAGGATTTTTAAATGTGTTTATAACTCTGCAAGTCATTAAATAAGCAAGATAAGGAGACTTATTAGAAATAAACCAAATGCCCACTAATCCAGTTTCAGAGCCCAGGAACACACCACACCTCAGCATTCCATCCAGACCTTGGTGCTGGAGATCTTTGCATTATGCCCTTTTTAAGGTGCAGAGTGAAGTAGGGGGAAACTCCTGAGCTTTGTTTCCACCTGCAGAACACGTCTAACTCCAAATGTGGTGAGGTGGGGGGCAGTGGAGGGGGATCCCTCACACCAACAACCAATTTTGCAAATCTCTGGACACCAGCTGGGCGTCCTACAGCTCAATTCCATTCTAACATTACCTACCTGGAGTTAGTGCAGAACCCATGGATTACGGGCTCAGTCCCACAAGACTGCCTCTGCTTTACATGCCAATCACAAATCCAGATCACCTGGACTTGTGACCAACTGGCTATAAATTGGGGGTTTTTACGACCCCCTCCTCAGGTTTGACAATTTACTAGAACAGCTCACAGAACTCAGGAAAGGACTTTACTTATAGTTACCAGTTTATTATAAAGGATATTACAAGGATACAGGTTGAATAACCAGATGAAGAGGTACATAGGACAGGGTCTGGAAAGATCCCGAGGACGGGAGCTTCTGTCCCTTGAACCTGGGGTGTATTCCTCCCCAGCACGTTGGACACATTCACCAACCTGGAAGTTCTTGAAACCCTGTAGTTTAAGGGTTTTTATGGAGGTTTCATTATGTAGGTATGGTTGGTTACATCATTGGCCTTGGCGATCAGCTCAATCTCCAGCCCCTCTCCCTAGGTGGGGGTGGGGCTGAAAGGTCCAACCCTCTAATCACGTGGTTGGTTCCTCTGACAACCAGCCCCCAACCTGAAACTCTCTAGGGGCCCACAGAATCACCTCATTAACATAACTCAGGTATGGTCAAAGAAACTTGTTATGCATAACAAAAAGCAGGGGCTACTCTTCGTTGCGGTGTGTGAGCTTCTCATTGCGGTGGCTTCTCTTTGCGGAGCACGGGCTCTAGAGCGCACGGGCTTCAGTAGTTGCGGCAAAGCTCGGGCTCAGTAGTTGTGGCGCACAGGCTTTGTTGCTCTGTGGCATTTGGGATCTTCCCGGACCAGGGATCAAACCCGTGTCCCTTGAATTGGCAGGTAGATTCTTAACCACTATGCCACCAGGGAAGTCCCTGCCTATTTATTATTGATTTGTAGGAGTTCTTTATAAATTCTGGAATTATCTTCAACTCTGTGGCATTTTAACTCTCTTCGTGGTGGCTTTTGATGAACAGAAGTTCTTAAAGTTAATGTAATTTGGTTGTCTGTCTTTGTGCCAATACCACACACAGTCTTAAAAAGTACTCCAGTTTTATAGTAAATCTTGAAATCTTCTAGTTTGCATGCCCCAACTTTTCTTTTTCCTTGTCTATTCTTGGCCCTCTGCATTTCCATAAATTTTAGCATCAGCTTGTCAATGTCTGAGATATTTATTAGGATTGTATTAAATCTACATAGATCAATTTGGGCAGAATTGACAGCTTAACAATTACACTTCCATTGTACTAACATAGGATAGCCCTTCACTACTTAAGTCTTCTTTAATTTTGCTCAGAAATACTTTGTACCATTCTATGTAGAAATCTTACCCATCTTTTGTTAGATTTATTCCTAGGAGTCTGGGTTTTTTTTATGCTATGGCAAATGGTATCTTTTGAATTTTTTGTTTTCTGTTTATTGCTGGTATATAGAGATACAGTTGATGTTTTATGTTGACTGTAGACCCAGTTTCCTTGATAAACTTGCCTGTTAATTTGTTTAACACTTTGTATATAGGTTCTTTGGGTTTATCTGTGATACAGTCATAGCATCTGAGAATAACAGTTTTATTTCATTTGTTCCAGTCTTTACGCTTTTGGTTTCCCTTTCTGTGTTCCATGCTGGCTCTGTGACCTCAGACTTAATGAGGCTTTTCCCTCTTTCCTTCCAGATGAGGGTGAGGTACATATTGACTATGAAGATAATTTTCCTGATGACAGATCTGTGTCATTCAGAGAGCTCATGGAGGATTCCCGGACAGAGGCAGAGGAGGACAGGGGTCAGGGAGAAGCCTCTGAGGAGGCTCCAAAGCAGGACCATCTGGTCTCTATTTCTGTGGGGAGAGAAGACACAGCCCAGGATACAGCTTTTGCGCCAACCACAGGTTTGCCCAGCACTGGGAGCAGTGTCCCCACAGACCTGCCAGGATCCCAACAAAACCAGAAGTACATGTTCTGGTTTCCTGATGAGACCTTCCAAAAGCCTGAGTTGGAAAAGGAGATGGACGAGGACACCAAAAAGCAGTTTCCTGCTGGAGACAACCACAGTGGCACCACATTGGCCCCAGGTGAGCCAGAAGAAACTAGGGTCATCTACAGCAGCACTGATGGTCCCTTGGGGCCATTTGTGGGTAGGAATGACAGCAAGGCAGGTGACCCAATGGTGAGCAGCAGCGATGAGTCCTGGTTAGATGGCTACCCTGTGACCGATGGGGCTTGGAGGAAGACAGAGGCAGAAGAGGAGGAAGAGAAGGACAAGGGCAATCGATCAGTAGGGCTGGAAGAAACCTTCCTAGTTACACCCAATCAGCCTGCTGTTGTGGAAGTTAAGAAGCCCAGGAGTACCACCCTCACACTCAGTGAGGACACAACCAACCGTTCAGTTCTTCCAACTCAAACTCTAGATGTAGAAGCTTTGGCTCTCAGACCCATGAGTGTGTCTGAAACTGAGAGTCCCAGCAAGGGGGATGGTGACTTGACCAGGGACCAGTCAACTGTTCCTTGGAGATATGCCACAGAGAAGCCTCCCATGTCCACCCTACCCTATGAGCTCACCAGCTCTATCCTGGAGACGGTGACAACAGCCATCCACAAGACATCGAACCTCATTCCCTCAACTGTCACGGCGGCCACCCGGACTCCAGTGGAAATCACTGCCCCTGAGGTCCAGGATACCTTTCCATACCTGCTGTCTGAGGACTTCCTGGGACAGGAAGTCCCCGGCCCAGGTGCAAGCGAGGAGCTTCTTCCAACCTTGGAGTCCTGCGTAGGGGATAAGTGTCGCAGCCTCAGCAGAGGGCCCATCATTGCCACCATTGTCACGGTCCTGTGCCTGCTTCTGTTCCTGGCAGGCATGGGGGCCGTGTGGGGTTACCGCAGGTGCCAGCACAGGAGCTCCGTGTACAAGCTGAATGTTGGCCAGCGGCAGGTTGGTCACTACCACCAGCAGATTGAGATGGAGAAGGTCTAGCCACCTTGGGGGGCTCGCCCGAAGCCCCTTGGGAGGAAGATAAACTGTGACATATCACATTGAGAAACACTGACAATTCACTAGCGCACGGAACAAGTGGAGTAGGGCTCGTCTTCTTTTTCTCAGGTCTTTGTTTTCTAGGCTGAGAAGCATCTCTGGAGGCACCTGGCAGGGCAGGGAGGCTTTGGTGGCATCTTCACACACCTCAGCATCCCCTTGACCATCTGCCCTGGAACCTGTTGCACTAATCCCAGACCTGTGCTTCCTAATTCCAGTGAGAGGTCAAAACTCACCTCTTCATCATACAGTTGTCTTTTCTTTTTTTTTTAAGAAAGAAAATGACTGAGACTGCAACATGAAATTTTCGAAATAGATGTGATGTACAGAGCATTTGAGAGCAGTGTTATTTCGGATATAGATATTTAATTGCTGGGAGTGGGATACGGAAGAATAATGGGTTATCTCCTTTTAATGCTGTGACGTTGCTGAGGGCATATGAGCCAAGAACCAGGACATAGTCTAGAAGCTTTGAGATTTTTAAAAAGTTGTTTGTTGAAATTGGAAAGAATTTATGACAGATGTTTGGTTGGGAGGGGAGGGGAGGAGTGGTGGGACACACATCCACCCTGTTCCCTCCATCCTGTGGGACAGCCCATCGTTTTTTTAAAAAAGATTTGTTTTGTACCAGTAAGCACCGTTTCCTCTCAGAAGCAGTGGCCTGGTTGTCCTTGACCAGTCTGTGCCTAGGAATGTCTTAGAGTTTTTGCCAGGACTAACAAAACTCAGTCCTCGGTTTCCTTTCTCAGGATTAACCATTCCTCTGAACTCCAGGAAGAGAGAATGAGCTAGGAGGGGAAAAAATGTTTCAAGAGGGCCAAGGGCTAGGATATCAAGCATGGGTACCTACCTGATAGAGAAGCAGAGGAATTGAAAAGGAATATGAAATGATCTGTGACGATCTGTACTTTACCCTGTTGTGGCGATTGTGAGCCCTCTAGAAACAGCCTGAGTGCAGGATGGACTCCGCATGGCTGTCGTGCACCCAGTTCACGGTGTCTCGATCATCTTATGGTGACTCAGCATATCTCGCTTATGATGACAGAGCATGCTCCTCAGACCAGTGGCATCAGCATCACCTGGGAACTTGCTAGAGGTGCAAATTCTCTGGTTCCACCCCAGATGAAGTGGAGACCCTGGGGGTGGGGCCCAGCTATCTGTGCTTTAACTAGCCCTCCAGGTGATTCTGATGCACGCTCAAGACTGAACCACAGGCTTACAAGCACATAAATTTTGAGCTTTGAGGCCAGCTGAGGCTCTGGAGGCACCGATGAGGAACACCTGAGGTCTGTCTTGCACGGAGGTCAGGCATCGCTGTGCCCCTGGATAGCATTTGAGGCTGCCGAAACATCACTTCCAACTCAAAAATAGGTAATATTAATACAAATGTATTAATAAATTTATCACAAATAAATAATACATGCAAATGTATTATTTGATAGAACTGCAAAATAAACCCAACACATCAGTTTTTAAGTTTTTATTGATTTGGTGTCATCTAAATTAATGTTATAGGATCTAAAAATGCACGTAGAAACGGAATGCTTAAAAACACTGTAAACCGGGCTTCCCTGGTGGTGCAGTGGTTGAGAGTCCGCCTGCCGATACAGAGGACGCGGGTTCGTGCCCCGGTCCGGGAAGATCCCATATGCCGCGGAGCGGCTGGGCCCGTGAGCCATGGCTGCTGAGCCTGCGCGTCCGGAGCCTGTGCTCCGCAACGGGAGAGGCCACAACAGTGAGAGGCCCGTGTACCGCAAAAAAAACAAAAAACCAAAAAAAACCACTGTAAACCTAAATTGTATGTCATCATGTGTGTTTTGAGACTGGTAAATGTTTACTGCTCACAAAAATTTGGGGGTGGGGATCCATTAACACAAAGCTTCTGACATTTTTAAAATAAATAATTATTTCCCCAGTTACTTAGTGTATTTTATATCTGCGTTACATCACAGTGGTTTTTTTAAAAAGGATTCTCTAGTAGTCTTGAAAGTA
>NW_021703780.1:51696210-51701279 GCF_005190385.1 Monodon monoceros | reverse complement strand
ATCACAGTGGTTTTTTTAAAAAGGATTCTCTAGTAGTCTTGAAAGTAATGTCTTAATACTTGTTGGATCTAAGACCACCCTTTCTAAGCCTAATTCTCAGCCATGTGACCTCCCACAGCAGGATTTTGGGGAGTCTGCAGAGCTCCTGCCCCCTCCTCCCTCCTTCCATCTTCCTCACCCCAACCAGAGACCATGCCTCTCACTAAAACAAAAAGCCCAGGGCCTTGCTACTCAAAGTGTGGTTCCCAGGCCAGCAGCACAGACACCACTTAGGAGCTTGTTAGAAATGCAGAATCTCAGGCCCCTCCCCAGACCTGCTGACTCAGACTCTGTGTTTAACAAGATGCTCAGGTGATGGGGGTGTGTGGTCAAGTTTGAGAAGCACTGACCTAAGAGACCAGAACCAATGGCCTCCCTTCTCCTAACTGATGGGACAGTCAAAGGAATCAATAGAGAGAGTTAGGGGTAGGTGGTCAGCAAAGCCTGGGGAGGGTTAAGAGAACCATCAAGGTGTGGTGGAGGGCTGTTAGGGGCCCAGATGAGACCTTGAGCAACAGAAAAGCCCCCGAGGGACAAGGGCTCTGGCCTCAAGAAGAATACAGCCCCTGTCCAGCGGTGGCCTAGAGAGGCAGCGTTTTTAAAGGCCTGGACCTCTTCTCTCAGCCTGCAGTCCCTTGCCAGCAAGTCCCAGCTGCGGTCAGCAGCAGTCGAGGGTGAGGGAGCCTAGGCAATGTCTACCCAGGGGCACAGGGCAAGGTGGACAACAGATCTGGAGGTGTGGAGTAACCCAGCTCAGAGACCGTCAGCACCAGTCCCATCTGCCTCACGTCCCTCTTTACCTCTGCAAACACCGGTTATGGCCCCTCCCAAGCCACCCAATGTTGTGGACACTGTTGGTGTCCACCCAGATCCCCTTCACTGGGCAGGTGAACCCTCCTCCTACTGCCCTGTTGGCTGCTAAAATGCTCATAAATGCATACACGTACCCTTCTCACCCAGAGAGTTGTCCTCAGCCTAATGGGAGTTCCCTCACCCAGGAGTTAGCCCCTCACACCCCTCCACCCATGCGGCAGCCTGCATGCAGCCAGTGAGTTATGGACACAAGCACACAGAAGGCCGGCCTCCTTGCCTCAAGGTGGGAGAGCTCCCATGGGATCATGCTGAGGCTGGTCTCCAGAGACCACACCCTTTCCAGCTATTTCCTGCTTCCCTTCTCCTGAGAGCACCCATCACTCGCACAAGGCTTTGCTTCAAGAGATCAGGACTTAAGACGTCCATTGATGGGTAAACTCTTACTGCCTACACCGCCACTCCTGCTCCGTCCAAACTTTTCCACTGTATCCTCCAGAATTCCTGGGCTGACATCAACAGAATCCGTGTCCTCCACCACCTCTTCCAATAGCCGATGTGTGTGAACTCTCTGGCCCATAGGTCTAGTTTTGCCCTGGCTGGTTCCTCACTCTTTCCACCTGCCTCCTTCTACACTTTTCTTTCTCCTTGCTGGTCCTTGGGTGATAGGCCTGGAGCACAGTAGCTATTGGCTGTCATGCCTGGAGGCTTTTGGTCCTCATTAAACAGTAAGTACTTTATCACTTCTCAGACCTTGGCAGCAAGGGACCAGCTCATCAGATCCAAAGCAAGCCCTGGATTCCCAGTGTTTTCCTAGTGAGATCCCAGTTCTCTGAAAGAGAGTCTTCCTGGGGAGAGGAATGAGCCTGCATCTCCTGAAGGCTCTGGGCCCGCCCATGGCTGGCAAGGACTCCCCCTCTGCGTGACAGCCAACCGTCCTTGGGGTGAGGGCTCTGCTTCACTAGATGCACATCAGAAACCTCACAGACCTGAGAAAACAGCTCATTACAACACGCGTCCTAGAATGACTGGGTCCGGTTAAGACAGCCCCACCACCAGACAGAAAGAAAGCAGTAAAGAACAAGCAAAGGGGCTTCCCTGGTGGCACAGTGGTTGAGAGTCCGCCTGCCGATGCAGGGGACACGGGTTCGTGCCCTGGTCCGGGAAGATCCCACATGCCGCGGAGCGGCTGGGCCTGTGAGCCATGGCCGCTGAGCCTGCGAGTCCGGAGCCTGTGCTCCGCAATGGGAGAGGCCACAACAGTGAGAGGCCCGCGTACCACAAAAAAAAAAAAAAAAAAAAAAAAACAAGCAAAGTAAGGGACTTCCCTGCTGGTCCAGTGGTTAAGACCCCACGCTTCCACTGCAGGGGGCACGGGTTGGATCCCTGGTCAGGGAACTAAGATCCCGCATGCTGTGTGGTCAAAAAAAAAAAAAAGAAACAAAGTAAAACATTTAATGTGATTCTAATTTCCCACAGAGTGAAATTGTACCCACTGCCCTGACCCAAGGAGAGGAAGTGGAAAAGATATCGGCAACAACCTTTGTAGTGTGGCCTGCTGACCACGACCCTAAAGTGGGCCCATCTTGTTTCTGTTGGTACAGTTAAGAAATTGCTTCATTTCTTCCCACTCTTTTTCTTGTAAAAGGAGGCACCATCAATCTTACGCTATCAGCTCCAAGAGGATAGCCAGTCGACTCATTCAACAAGCCACCAAAGCCAGATTTGAGGTGGGGCGCACTTTAGGCCTAAGGTATGCTCACTGTGCCCACCTCCGAGAGAGAACATTCTCCTATGGCACATTCCACGGCTGCTCCTGACTTGTTTCTGGGGTAGGAGTGGGTCAGTGAAGGCGAAGCTGGGCCATCCTGGTGAATTCCCTCTCAGGGAGATGCCCCGGGGACGGGCTGCAGGCACAGGAAGTCCTATGCACAAAACCTTTGGCTGAGGCTGACTTAAGGTCCCTTCCCTTCCCACCCCCCTCCTTGTATATAGTTTAAACTCTCCACACTAGGTCATTCAAGCCTGGAGTCACCAGAAAAAAGAAGTCGCTGTTTGGGAGATGGCAGATGGTCAAGAGTTCGGACAGCTGCGATGAAGGATTAGTTGTGGGTTTTTCTCAGAGCCTCGCTACAAACTGTGCGGCCGTTCCATGTGCAAACACTATTAAATGAGAATGTTTTCTCTGGCTCCAAGCCGCCTTCTCCCCACAGTTTAAGTATTGAATTTAAAAAAAAAAACTGAAGTAGTTTAGGTTTACATCTCACATTTAAAACTTAAAAACGTTATTTCCATCAATGTTGGCAGAAACGGGCCACTGTTGATTCCACCAGCAGTCATAATAAACTCTTGCCCACTGACAATCTAACAAATCATTTTCTGTTTGCCACTGAGTTTGGTTCAATAAAATTTTTGTGCTCTTAACATTCCCTTAGTAAGAACTCCTAAAAGCAACGTTTCCGAAGGCGGCATTTGTGGGCAACGGACACAGTGGTTCTGGATCCCAGAGGTGAGCACGACAGGTTAGTGGCAGTAATTAGAAAGCCTCAAACTCAGAAAAATATTAGTACATTGAATAGCGTGGTATGTGCAACATTTCACTCCATTAGTGGCTTTTAAACCTTTATGTACACACAAACCTGCCCCCAGCCCTTCCCTGCTAAGGTAAAGTGTGAACATTAACAGAGGCACAGGGGGTGCCTTTAGACCCTCCCCAGTGTAGGCCCCTGCCTGGGCTGCCTGAGAGGCATTGGGGCTAGAGAGAACCCCCTGCCCCATGGTGGGCAGCCTCCCTGGGTGGAAACCTAACAGTACCCGTGGGGCTGCGTGCAGGTGGGTCAGAGGACAAGCAAGGCATCCTAGTCTCGGTCTGGAAACTCCCACAAAGCTTACAAATGTGTTTTGTTTTGTTTTGTTTTTTTCAAAAGACCCACGACGTCTCAATCCAGGATTCTTCTAGGTTCTTCCAAGAAAACCCGCTCAGGGAGGTACTGGGCTGAGGTCGCTGAATGCAGCCTCTGAGCTGGGGTTTTTTCATGGTGGGTTTGGAAGAATCGCCCCACTTTTCTTTTTTTTTTAATTTAATTGGTTTGGCTTCTTTCGAAGTAAAAACTGAGTAATTTGGTTCCACAGCCTTCAAGCAAAGCAAAGTGCTGACAGTGTTGATCCTACTGTCCCCAGGGTTTCTTTCCCAGGGGACACCGCTAGGATGGGGGTGGAGGCGTTTTCAGTCCCCAGTGAAAAGAGGCCAACCTCAGACAGTGAAGGAGAACCTCTGCCCACCACCAGGCAACCCCGTGGGGAACATCCTCACCCACAGAAAGGTCTCCTGGGCTCCAAGGAGAAGGACCACAGGGAAACTCTGTGGGCACAGAGAGGTGGACAGGGTCAGGCCTCCTTGCATGTCCTCGTACAGCCGGGAAGAGCCGCAGCCTGGAGCTTCAAGGAGGCTCAAGTGTGTGCGGGTCCAGAGCCTCCACTGATGGGGTCCTGGGGCAGGGCACCCACGCACGGGCCCCGCCTGCCTTGCAGTCCCGCCCTGGGACCCACTCCCCACTGGATCCCTGACTTAGGCTCTGCTAATGACCTCACCTGAGAAAATGCTCCAATTTTATTTGCAGCCTGAACATGGCATCCCAGCTTCAGACAGCTGCTTGGCACCGAATGCCTTACTTACCCACCCAGCCATCTTCCCCATCTCAGGAAATGGCAACTCCATCCTTTCCGTGCTTCCGGCCCAAAACCTCGAGGTCACCTCGAGCCTCTCTCGTTTTTCCTCTTACGCTCTACGGCCAATCTGTTAGCAAATCCTATTGGCCCTGCTTTCAAAAAAATCCACAATCTGACCACTCCTCACCATGTCTCTCCTGCTACCGCCCGGGGACGAGCCCGCATCCCCCTTGCCTGGATTTTTGCAGCCATCCCCTAATTGGTATTCCTGCTTCTACCCTTGCTCGCTTCCAGGTTTCTCACAGGATGGCAGCTGGCGTGCTCCCTGTAAAACGCAAGTCAGCGCAGGCTCCGCTCTGCTCCACAGCTCCCACCCCACTCAGGGCAGAAGCCAGTGGCCTTACACTGGCCGGCAAGGCTGAGCCATCCACCCTCCCACCCACACACTTATCCTCACCTCCTTCCATTCTGCCCCTGGCCCACGCCTCCCCTGGGCCTCCTTACTGTCCCCAGACCACACAAGCACATCCCCACTGTCGGGCACTGCACAC
>NW_021703780.1:51559617-51695810 GCF_005190385.1 Monodon monoceros | reverse complement strand
GGGGAGGCAGGTGTGAAGATGGGGGGCAAGTGGGGGGGCAGGTGTGAAGCTGGGGAGGCAGGTGTGAAGGGGGCAGGTGTGAAGATGGGGGGCAGGTGGGGAGGGCGGGGGCAGGTGTGAACGGGGGGCAGGTGTGGACACGTGGAAACCAGGCTCACCCCTGGTTAGCTGTAGTGAGAGATGGGGGCTTCCCTTTCACTTCACAGAGTAAAGAGAAGGCTCTGAGGTATCAACAACTTGTACTATTAGGAAAAGGAAGACAAAGAATCTGTGTTTCCTGAACATCGAGAGGAAGTCTCTCTGGCTGCTGGGGGCTATCTGGTCTCCTCCAGCTCCAAGAGGTCATCCACATACTCCACAACCTCTCCCTGTAAGAGACAATAAGACACCTCTGTTAAGCAGGTACCTGACCTTCAAGGTGCTGGTGAGCAGAGACTGTTTCCAAGAGGCAACTGCCAGCCACCCCTAGGCTGGAGCAGCCCTTCCTCCCTCGAGCCCAAAGGGTCTGACTTCTCCCTGGGAGGGACCTGGCTTCCACACCATGTGAACTTGGAGTCAAGTGCTCCAAGACCCCCAGATGGTCTGTGTGAACTGAGCCGTCCAGCCCCTTCTGAAAGACCCTGTTTAGTGTCCTTCTTCTGTGCATCCCTCCCCCAGCCCTACTCCCCTCCCATTAGCAGTTACCCCACAGGAAGACTTTCTGTCTGTTCCCTTTCTGCCTTGATCACCAGACCACGAGCTTTTCAAGGACCAGGACCGTCTTCTGCAGAAACTGGCACACACAGGTCTCAGTAAACCTGCTAGGGGATGGCTGACTGTGTGTAGGCGTGTTACTGCTGGTGCAACTGAAGCAATCAGGCCACTCAAACAAGAGATGCTTGGGTAGTACAGGAGCCCACCTGCTCCCTCCTTTTGCAATGAGCCTTAAGCCTCTACCTGAAACAGCCCAGCATACTTTCTGATTTCCTTCTCTGCGTTGATTCTACTCCCATGACACACCTGACCCACCAGCTGATGACATCCACTCCCTCTACTGCAGAGAATGAGTGAATCACCAAGAAGGCCAAGCCCCTTCCCCTGAGGTCAGTACAGGCAGCCCCACCGATGGTGACCACCCCCTGCTAAAGCCTGGCCCCCCTCATGGAGGCCTCCCTCCCAGGCCAAGAGCCAATTCGCTCCTTTTGATATTTTAACACAGAGAGAGTCATAAGGTCTCTCAGCATTTGAGAATAGTTAGAAAATCTATCAAGTACATGAGACACAAAAGGGATCTTATTATTTTTAACAAATGCTTCTACACATCATGCCTGCAATTAGGAACTCAAGTGATGGGAGTGGAAGACCGCTGCTTGAATAAATGACATTCTTCAGTTGCTTTCTGGACCCCAAAAGGAAAACAGGGTATGGTAGAGGATTACATATATGGCCATGACATCTGTTCCCAGGGTTACTGTTTCCTGCTGTGGGGCTACTGTGAGGTGGGGATGATAGCATTGTTTGCTTTTAGCTCACTACTAAGTGTCCCCGGCAATAGAGATGAAAGAAACACATCCTCCTATAAGGTCACTGGTGTCGCGCTCAGATCTATCGATATTTTCCAGGCACCCATCCCCTAGCTGCTGGGAGTGTCGCTGCTAATGGCTTATACCTATCCCTTCTCTGCATGACTGATCTTGGCCAAAATGAGCAGCCCTGCCAGGGAGCTTATACACCACCCGCTCCGGGCTGCCAACAACTAGTGAGGGACTGAGAAAGGGGATGACAAAAGGCAGAAGGAGCTCTGTGATACAATGCATGCCCCGGAGCTCCCCGCAGGATCAGGATAACCTGACTGCAGGGGAGACCACATGCGTGCGTAGCTCCTTCCCCTGCCCCTCACCTCCTTTCCTACCCAAGAGCATCTATTTCAGCTTGCTTTATAAACGTTCTGAAACTGTAACAGGGCCTCTGCGAAATTTTTAACCAGTGTGCAAACTTTCAGGAGCTCTTACACATATTTCAAGCCCAGAAAGATATAAAGAAGGATACCACAAATATCAGGAGACTAGATTGACGCTTTGTTTCGAAGTAGCATTTTGTCCTTTGGAAATTTTTAAGGATTAACTAAGAATTTTATTGTGTTGGTTACAGTTTATTTCAAATTATTACTTGCCATAATTTGATATATAATTTTAAAAATAGCTCATTCTTTAGAAATTCTTTTATAATTCTAAAGCTTTGATTAATAACCGAACTACTCTGGGAACTTCAATGGAGTCCTGTTATCTTGACAGGTCCAAGTCTCAGAATCCTAGGAATTTTAAAGCCTGGAATAAGCCTGGTCTATTCACTAGATGATTACTAAGCAGCCGTGTGGCTTTGAGTAAAGTCACTCTACCTTTCTGAGTTTGTTTCCTCATCTGTGACATGAGACAGCTTTACTGAATCTCATAAAGGGTCTCTTCTTGTTCTAATATGTATGATTTTTTTTTTCTAAATGCATTGTTTTTGTATGTTAAAAGTCTTCAAAGGGTTCATAGCCAGGAATTCACCTCTGGGAATTTATCCTAAGGAAATGATCAGAGAAAAGGTAAAAGATGTAGTAACTGCTGTGTTATTGATCAAAGCAAAAAGTGGGAAGCAACCGAAATGCGTATAAAAAGAGCTTTACTTAAAAAATACACACCATGGAATATTAGTCATTAAAAAATTGTCTTTAGGGCTTCCCTGGTGGCGCAGTTCTTGAGAGTCTGCCTGCCGATGCAGGGGACACGGGTTCGTGCCCCGGTCTGGGAAGATCCCACATGCCGCGGAGCGGCTGGGCCCGTGAGCCATGGCCGCCGAGCCTGCGTGTCCGGAGCCTGTGCTCCGCAACGGAAGAGGCCACAGCAGTGAGAGGCCCGTGTACCGCAAAAAAAAAAAATTGTCTTTATAATGAACATTAACTAACAAGATTAACAAAACCCACAAAATCATCTCAATAGGTGCAGAAAAAACATTTGGCAAAATTCAACACCAAAACATTTGAAAAAATTCCTCGTTTGTCAAACGATAAAAAACATTCAACTAACTAGGAATAGAAGAGGAACTTCCTCAACCTGATAAAGGGCCCTACCACAGCTAAGAATGTACTTAATGCTGAAACAGAAGGCTTTCCTTCTAAGATTAGGAACAAGACAAGGATTTCCACTCTCTCCATTTCTATTCAACATTGTACTAGAGGTTTTAGTCAGAAAAATAAACAAAAGACATCCAGACTGGAAAAGAAATAAAACCATGTCTATTCACAGATAACATGATCTTGTATACAGAGACTCCTTAGGAATCCATACACATCAAAAAAAAGTTTAGAACTGATAAACAAGTTCAATAAGTTTGCGAGATTACAATATCAACATACAAAAATCAGTTGTATTTCTATACACCAGCAATGCACAACTAGAAAATCAAAATAAGAAAAACAATTCCATTTCCAATAGCACCAAGAATAACAAAACTTGGGAAAATATTATTGAAGGAAGTTAAAGAAGACCTAAATAAGTAGAAAGGTATCCCATATTCATGGATCGGAATATTTAATATTGTTGAGATGCCAGTCAATCTTCAGATTCAGCACAATTCCTATAAAAATCCCAGCTGCCTTTTGCAGAATTTGGCAAGTTGATCCCATATTTCATATGGAAAGGCAAGGGGCCCAGAATAGCCAAAACAATCTAGAAGAAGAAAGAAGTTGGAAGACTCACACTTCCCAATCTCAAAATGTAGTACAAAGCTACAGTATTCAAGACAATGCAGTACTGGCATAAGGATAGAAATCTAGATCAATGGAATAGAATTGAGAGTCCAGGTATAAACCTTCACATTTAAGGTCAACTGATTTCTTACAAGGGTACCCAGACAATTGAATAGGGAAAGAAAGTCTTTTCAACAAATGATGCTGGACAACAGTATTTCCACACACAAAAGAATGAAATTGTACCACTACCTCACATCATATGTTAAATTAACAAAAAAAAAAAAGATTGTAGACCTAAATGTAAGTGTATAACACTATAAAAACCTTAGAAAAAACAGTAAATTTTAGTGATCTTGGATTAGACAATATTTTCTTTGATATGACAGCAAAAACACAAGCAACAAAAGAAAAAATAGATAAGTTGGATTTCATCAAAATTTAAAACTTTTGAGCTTCAAGACACCATTAACAAAGTGAAAAGATAATGCACAGATTGGGGGAAAATTTTTAGAATTCATATATCTGATGGGGGACTTATAACCATAACATATAAAGAACTCTTACAACTCAACAATGAAAAGACAAGCAACCCAATTTAAAAATGGGCAAAGGACTTGAATAGAATCAACATTTCTCCAAAGAAGATATACAAATGGCTAATAGCCATATGAAAAGATGCTCAACACCATTAGTCAATAGGGAAATGCAAGTCAAAACCATAATTAGGTACCACTTCACACCCACTAGAATGGCTATAATAAAAAAGACAGACACACACACATACACACACACACAAAGAAAGACAGACACTATAAGTGTTGAGGAAGATGTAACAGATTAAAACTCTCATACATTGCTGGTGGGACTGTAAAATGATTCAGCCAGTTTGGAAAACAGTCTGGCAGTTCTTTAACAAGTTAAATATAGAGTAATAGGACCCAGAAATTCTACTCCTAATATATACTCCTAGGTATAAGAGAATTGAAAATTTTTGCCCAAACAAAAATTTGTACCCAAACGTCCATAGTATCATTATTCAAAGTAGCCAAAAAGTGGAAACAGCCCAAATGTCCATCAACCAAGGAATAAACAACAGGTGGTATATCCATACGGTAGAATATTATTCAGCAATGAAAAGGAATTTTTACATGTAACGTGATGCATGTTACAACATGGCTAAACCCGGAAAACATTACGCTCAGTGAAAGAAACTAGTCAAAGACCAAAAACCATGATTCCATTCACATGAAACATCCAGAACAGGTAAATCCAGAGACAGAAAGTAGGTCAGTGGTTGCCAGGGGCTGGGGGAAAGGGTCGGGGTGGGCAGAGGGGAAGGAATGGAAAGTGACTACTAATAGGTTTGGGCTTTCATTCGGTTTTTTTTTTTTTTTTGGCTGCACTGTGCAGCTCGCGGGATCTTAGTTCCCCAACCAGGGATGGAACCCCGGCCCTCAGCAGTGAGAGCATGGAGTTCTAACCACCAGACTGCTGGGGAAGTCCCTGGGCTTTCATTTGGGTGATGAAAATGTTCTCAAATTTGAATGCATAACTTTATGAATATACTAAAAAAAACCCACTGAATTGTATACTTTAGAAAGGAGAATTGTACAATATGTGAATAATATCTCAATCAAACTGTTCTAGAAAAACATAACCAGGGAAATTGCTCAAACTACAGTGTTACAATGGAAAAGCCATGATATATAATTACAGTCAAGTTTATAGTGAATATATATTGGAAATATATAGAAAAAACTGGAGACATAAATACCAAAATATCAATAGTAGCTTGCCTCTAGATAATCAGAAACTCTACTGTCCCGTTTTTCCTAAATACTTTTTTCTCAGGAATTCCCTGGCGGTCCAGTGGTTAAGACTCCATGCTTCCACTGCCTGGGACGTGGGTTCGATCCCTGGTCAGGGAACTAAGATCCCGCATGCCGTGCTGTGCAGCCAATAAATAAGTAAATAAATATATTTTTCTCCACTTTACAAACCATAGCGGTCAACCTTGTTTGTGTCTGGTCAGCATTCCTTCCTTTTCAGCATCCTTGTAGTCATATCACAGGCTCTGCTTCAAGAGAACCCAAGCCAAGACATATGGCACATGGGTCACTTCCTAGTTTGTAAAGCACTTCGATGTGCAAAGTGGTATTTCATTCTTCCAACCCTGTGAGGTCAATGTTATCAGCCCCATTTTACAGACGAAGTACTGAGGCTCAGGGGAGCTAAATGCATGCTAGTGGTCGATCCATCTCATGTAAATTCGTGCACAGAAAACAAATTCCACAATGATGTCTTATTTACAGGTGCTTCACTGAAAACTGGGGCAGTGGAAAGAGCAGACATGGAGGCTCAGGGCTCCCGGGTCTGGCCTAGCAGCTCCCGGAACCTTCCTGTCCAAGCTCCTCAGCTGTAAAGTGAGGGGTCAGAGGAGAACAAACCCGCAGCTCTTTCCCAGCTCCGATGGCTGTCTTAGAAAGAGTTTGATGGTTTGTTCCAAACGCATCTCTCTAAACGCTACCCCTAATGATGGCTTTTCTGTGACTAGGCTGCCCCACCACAGAATGACGGCTCCATAACCAGCAGAGTCTCCGCCGTCAATAAAGAAGTCAGCTAAGTAAGACTTAATCAGGAATTTCAAGCAACCCCAGAGAAGGATAAAATGCCTAATATACAGAAAACAAAACAAAACAAACTGACAGAAAAATTGGGATGTGGGCTTCCCAGTGTCTTCAGAGTGCTAAAATTCAGTGTGTTTTTATAATGTTAAAAAATGATGCTTGATGGCACACGGTACAGGAAAAGAAAAAAAAAAAAGATGCTCGGACGGCTCCTGTGATGGGTTCCTGGAGGATGGCTCTGTACTCTGTCAGGAAACGTGGTGCTTCAGCCTGGGTTTCCTAGAAAACCCTTCTTGCCCAGGCCAGTGCTCTGACACATAAAAACGCCCACAGAAACTCTGTTTCCCAAGGCCCCTTCTGTTTCTCATTTCAGGGGCGACTCGGCCTTCCAATGATTTTTAACAAAGCTGTGAGTAATATTTTCTCTTAGCCAGACGTGTGCTAAACAGGAAAACTTACCTCATCATCATCCATTATGTTTTCCTTAGCAAAGTCATGCAGCTCTTTCTGGAGTGTCGTCACGTTGAAGAACTGAACTGCTTCCTGTTCAGACACAAACAGAGAACAGTTTATATGACCAACCTTTTAAGGGGAGAACTGGGCTGGTGGCAGGCGGGGGAAGGGTATGAGCTTTCTTTGGGGGGTGATGAAAATGTTTAAAATTAAATAGTGGTAACGGTCGCACAGCTCTGTGACTATACTAAGACCACTGAATTGTGCACTTTGAAAGCATGAATTTGACAGTATATGAATTATATCTCAATTTGAAAAAAAGAGTAGCCAATCCTGAGTGAATGAAAGTGTGTGTGTGTGTGTGTGTTAGTGTGTGTTGGCTGGACAGTGAAGTTGAAGGAAGATGTACGTATGGCAAACCAGGACAGCACGCACAAATCTCAATGAAAATACAAGTTAAGGGCAAATTAGAAAAGATCTTCTGAAAGTGATATATAATCCATAGGTTTCCCTGAACACATGCAAAGCTGAGTGCATCCATCAAGGGAATTAAATGATATTCATCCATAAACAAGCCTGCCATGGAGCTGTTAAAAAAAAAAAAAAAGTAGGTGGTATGGGTGCGACATGGGAAGTGTTCATGATGAAATTGTTAGAAAGACAAAGCAAGTTGCAAAACAGTAGGTAAGATCCCATTTTTGTAAAAATTGATAGTTACATGCTGCATATACAGTAAATGCATAGCTGTAGGGCAGGATGAGAAAGAGAAAATATGGGATTAAGAAGCAGTCTCGGGCTTCCCTGGTGGCGCAGTGGTTGAGAGTCCGCCTGCCAATGCAGGGGACACGGGTTCGTGCCCTGGTCCAGGAAGATCCCACTTGCCGCGGAGCAGCTGGGCCCGTGAGCCATGGCCGCTAAGCCTGCGCGCCCGCAGCCTGTGCTCTGCAGCGGAGAGGCCACAGCAGTGAGAGGCCCGCGTACCGCAAAAAAAAAAAGAAGCAGTCTCAATTCCTAAGTGAATCATTTCTGTAATGTTTAAAATTTGTAGTGCTTACTGATTTAGAAATGAGAACAAAGATGTAAAATGTTAAAAGAAAAAAGCTACAAAAAAAACTGAGTTTCCCTTCATTTCTGAAATAACCTGTCTCTTAAGATGCAAAGCTGCTTCCTGAAAGTGGGATGAAGAAGAGAACAGGAAACGCGATGCCTGGTGCACTGGCACGTACTGGTCTGGGCTGGAAATGCTCCTCCACGAGCCCCCACTTGTCCCTGTGGTACTGATAATACACCAGGTTCTGCTGCATGACCTTATCGTCCTGGTCAAAGAGCAGGTAGCTGACTGCACAGGGGGCTGCGTTCTTCAAGTCGTTCACTGAAGGCAAAGGAAACAAAAACAGGAAATCAGCCAACCTCTCCCAACCCACCCTCCACTGAATAACACCTTCAAAAAGAGAAAGATCACCAACAAGCCCCTTCTCCACAGACCCTCCTTCGGAATACCTGCAAAGACAAAAGAAATCTTCCCAGGGTGAAAAGGTCACAGATAGGGTATCCATGGGAACGTGGAGGCCAGTTTGGAAAACAGAAGAAGTTCCTCTTTAGGCAGAGACCTATGCAGAAATACCTACTATATTCCCCTCAGGCCTTGGAGACCTGGGCTGGTGTCACAGCCCTGGAACCTAAGCAGGCTTGGGTCCCAAGGCTGGACTGTCCTGAAGCTGAGGGAGCTGGTGAGGACATGCCAGCAAATGAGCCCTCCTTGGACCTGCAGTGCCTGGTCCCCTCTGCATGGGAACCATAATCTCCAGATCCAGGCAGGCCCTTCAAATGCTAAACCAAGCCTAGTTCACCCAAAAAAGGGTCCACCCTCTGGGCTGGAAGAGTTTTGAAAAGTCACCTGGTCTCCACGTCTCCTGGTGGGGAGGTTTCCACCTCCATCCTCCTTCCTTAGAATCGCCCCACCCAGGGATGACAGCGCCCTCAGTGCAGCGGTTTTGCTGGGGCTGCGATTTCTCCGTGGGGTGAAAGGTAAGGGGGAAGAAGGAATGAGACACAAGCCCTTGGGCCTTTCTTCTGGCTCACTCCGCTCTCCTTGACAACCCAGGAACACGACTTTCCTAAGGCTCTGACTGCCCGAGTATCCAAGTTGGGCATGAAGAAATGCTGCCGCCTTGTGGCAGTTTCCCATAACAACAACTTTAAAACCGCTGTTTATGGGCACTTCCGAGTCACAAGGCCTGTGGGGTTGGAAATGACACCCGTCCTCAAGAAATGTCCTGGGGTGATTGAAAAAGATTTCAAAACAAGGCCGACTTTCAAGAAACCAATTTCAAGAAGTAAATTCCACTCACTGTTTTTAAAAATAAAAAAGAAGCACTGGAAAAGATGCTCCACATCGTTGGGACTTCCCTGTTGGTCCAGTGGTTAAGAATCCACCTTCCAGGACTTCCCTGGTGGCGCAGTGGTTAAGAATCTGCCTGCCAATGCAGGGGACACGGGTTCGAGCCCTGGTCTGGGAAGATCCCACATGCTGCAGCGCAACTAAGCCCATGTGCCACAACTACCGAGCCTGCACTCTACAGCCCCCGCGCCACAACTGCTGAAGCCCGCGCGCCTAGAGCCTGTGCTCTGCAACAAGAGAAGCCACTGCAATGAGAAGCCCGCACACCACAACGAAGAGTAGCCCCCGCTCGCCACAAGTAGAGAAAGCCCATGCGCAGCAACAAAGACCCAATGCAGACAAAAATTTTAAATAAATAAATTTATTTAAAAAAAAAGAATCTGCCTTCCAATTAAGGGGACGCAGGTTCAATCCCCGGTCGGGGAACTAAGATCCCACATGCCGCGGGGCAACTAAGCCCCTGAGCCACAACTACAGAGCCCACACACTCTGGAGCCCACACTGCCACAACTAGGGAGAAGCCCACACACCGCAACAAAGAGCCCGCATGCTGCAACTAAGATCCAACACAGCCAAAAATAAAATAAATAAATAAATATTTTTTAAAAAGATGCTCCACACCATTATTATTAGAGAAATGCAAATCAGAACTGCAACGAGGTATCACCTCGCACCATTCAGAATGGCTATCATCGAAACATCTACAAACAATAAATGTGGAGATGGCGTGGAGAAAAGGGAACCCTCCTATGCTGTTGGTGGGAATATAAATTGGGAACAGCCACTACAGTGAACAGTGTGGAGGTTCCTTAAAAAACTAAAAACAGAGCTAGCATATGATCCGGCCATCCCACTCCTGGGTGTATATCTGGAGAAAACCAGAATTCGAAAAGATCCAGGAACCCCAACGTTCACTGCACCACTATTTACAACAGCCAAGACATGGAAGCCACCACAATGTCCATCAACAGACAAACGGAAAAGGAAGATGTGGTACGTTTATACAATGGAATATTACTCAGCCATAAAAAAGAATGAAATGATGCCGTTGGCGGCAACATGGATGGACCTAGAGATGATCATACCAAGTGAAGTAAGTCAGACAGAAAAAGACAAATATCATATGATATCACTTACAGTTGGAATCTAAAAATTGATACAAATGAACTAATTTATAAAACAGAAAGACACTCACAGACTTACAAAACAAACTTATGATTCCCAAAGGGGAAATTGGGGGGGGGGTAGAGATGAATTAGAAAGTTGTGATTAGCAGATACACCCTCATATATATAAAATAGATAATCAAGAAGGACCTACTGTGTAGCACAGGGAACTCTAGTTAACACTCTGTAATAACCTATATGGGAAAAAGATCCAAAAAAGAATAGCTCTATATGTCTGTATAACTGAATCAAGCTGCTGTACACCTAAAACAAACACAACATTGTAAATCAACTATAGTCCATATAAAAGAAAAATTCAATTAAAAAAAAGTAGAACCTGCCGTATTTCCCTCAGGGCTTGGTAACTGGGGCTGGGGTCACATCCCTGAAGCCTAAGGAGGCTTGGGTCCCAAGGCTGCACTCTCGTGGGGCTGAGGGAGCTGGGGAGGATATGCCATCAAACGAGCCCCCCTTGGACTTGTAGTGCCGGGTCCCCTCTGGATGAGACTGCCATCTCCAGATCCAGGTGGGCCCTTCCAAAGCTAAGCCAAACCTAGTGCACCCAAGAAAGGGTGGACCTCTGGCCTGGAGAAGCTCTGAAAAGTCACCTGGTCTCCACGTCTCCTGGTGGTGGGGTTCCCACCTCCATCCTCCTTCCTTAGAATCGCCCCACCCAGGGACGACAGTGCCCTCAGTGCAGCGGTTTTGCTGGGGTTGCGATTTCTCTGTGGGGTGAAGGGTAAGGGGGAAGAAGGAACGAGACACAAGCCCTTGGGCCTTTCTTCTGGCACATTACGCCCTCCTTGACAACCCAGGAACATGATTTTCCTAAGGTTCCGGTTACCCAAGTATCCAAGTTGGGCATGAAGAAATGCTGCCGCCTTGTGGCCGTTTCCCATAACAACAACTTTAAATCACTGCTGATGGGCACGTCTAGTCACAAGGCCTGTGGGGTTGGAAATGACACCTGTCCTCAAGAAACGTCCTGGGGTAGGTGATTGAAAAAGAATTCAAAACAGGGCCAAGAGGATTCAAGAGGCCAATTTCAAGACGTAAATTTTACTCACACTATTTACCTGTAATCCAGAAAGCAAAGATTTCTTGGGGAGCAGCAAGAAAAGCTGAAAGTTTTGGTGTTTTATCCATTATGTCTTTGCCACATTTTCTGATATTCTGGTTGGTTTTTAGAGTTAGTCAGGATTTCAGAGGATTGACCAGTGAGCTTCCAGGGCCTGGAAGTGTCCAGCACACCTCTAAACTCCAGTGTCCTCGCGTGTTCCCAATGAACCAAGCCTACTTAGTGGCTGGAAGATCCATGTTTCAATGTCCATTCACGGGGTAGTTTAGTGAAGTGTCAGCACAGCTTCTCATGAAAATGAAAGAAAAACACGGGCTATATTTTCTTCCAACAGAACATCTGTAAACTGAATCCAAGATCAGCAATGTGTTGATAAAAGTTGAAACTGGGTGATGGGCACCCTAGAGATCATTATACCAACCTCTCCAACATATGTTGTTGTTTTTATTAATTACCTTGGTTTTTCTTTTTTCTTTTTTTTTTTTTTTTGGCTGTGTTGGATCTTCACTGCTGCACACACGCTTTTTCTACTTGCGGTCAACCGGGGGCTACTTTTCATTGAGGTGCGCAGGCTTATCATTGCAGTGGCTTCTCTTGTTGCAGAGCACGGGCTCTAGGCACGTGGGCTTCAGTAGTTGTGGCACGCAGGTTCTGTAGTCGTGGCTCGTGGGCTCTAGAGCGCAGGCTCAGTAGTTGTGGTGCCCAGGCTTAGTTGCTCCGGGGATCTTCCCGGACCAGGGCTTGAACCCATGTACCCTGCATTGGCAGGCAGATTCTTAACCACGGCGCCACCAGGGAAGCCCCCAATATATGTTTTTAAATTTCCAGAAGTTAAATAAAACATGTACCTAATTTTTTCATAATTCTCATTAAAACAGGGTCCTTCCAAGTGTGGCTGAATATAAGCCAACAGTTAACACTGGGGTTGGGGGAGAGCAGGGAGGGGGATGGAGATGGGTTGTTTGCTTTTTTATTTATTTTTTTTTTTGCGGTACGCGGGCCTCTCACCACCGCGGCCTCTCCCGCCGCGGAGTACAGGCTCCAGACGCGCAGGCCCAGCGGCCACGGCCCACGGGCCCAGCCACTCCGCGGCACGCGGGATCCTCCCGGACCGGGGCACGGACCCGCGTCCCCTGCATCGGCAGGCGGACTCCCAACCACTGCGCCACCAGGGAAGCCCGGGTTGTTTGCTTTTGATGTTTCTCTGTACATCTCTGAGATGTTTGGTTCACTGCAATAAGCTTCTCTTATAAGCCTTTTTGAAAAAAAGCTCTTACATTAAATCAGCTATTTATATTAGAAAAGAGGGCTCTTCATAAGCAAAGACACTGCCTAGTGGAAAACTGTCCCCTCCACACCGGAATGTGGTCAATAAATATTTGCTGGCATCATGCTGTGAGCTCAGTGCTGCCTCACAGGAAAGCATGTTCACACATTATATAGAACTAGACTCTTGTCCTCTATGTTAAATAATCCTTTACCAGACAGCTCACGCTGGGGTGACAGTAGCAAATAAAATCTCATCCTTCCCTCCATGAAAGGGGACTTCTGGGAAGGACACCTGTTAAAAATACACCTCAACCTCCTCTTGATCTCAGAAATGTCCCAACCAAGGGACATTTCAGTACATTTCATTGCATCCTTAGATGAGGTTCAGGCCGCTCTAAGATCAGGTTCACTGCTGAGAGAGGCCAGTTACCTTCCTCAGAAAAACATGGTATAAATGTCAGTATCAGAGAATATTCAGGAACAAAGAAGCCATCTTGATTAACGGCAAAAGTTTAAATATTTTTAATTTAAAAACTAAAAAGAGAGAGAGAGGGAGAGAAGGAAAATATTTTTCTTTTCTTTTTTTCCCTTTTTTAACCTTCAGCAGGCAAGGCTTTCAGTGTGTCCTGGAGAGATGAGATGGGATTAAAAGGTAGGTGGGTTAGGTGGCTGCTGAAGCAGAGGGAACCCAACAAAGAACAGGATGGACACAGCGGGGAAGGGGGGCTGTGGAAGACAAGGTCACCTGGCACTCCTCCAGGACATCCCTGAGTCCCCAAGACCAGCCGCCCCTGAGTTTGAAGGGCAGCCTTGGGGAAGCTAGCCAGACACCTGCCAGCAGACCCAGACATTTCATCAGGAGGGTAGAGTTGTCGCTGCTGCAAATGACCCTAGTAACTTCCCGTGCTTGTCACTGAACTGCCAAGGTACACGCTGCTCACGCGAGTGGCACCCAGCAATCTTGGCTACAGAGAGAGGGGGGAAAGCCAGGAAATTCAGGCTCTGAAGTCTGAACTCCAAGTTCCTTTCTTTCTCCCATGTGTCCCCTTTGTCCACTTGGAAGGTTTTGATTGATAAGCTCCAATTTCAGGCCAAGGCAGGACCAACTGCAATGACATTCTAAGAGTCTGAAAAGTAAAGCCAATGATGTGGAAGAAGGGAAATAATGATATTTTTTAAAAAAAGAAAAGAAAAAAGGGACTTGCCTGGCGGTCCATTGGTTAGTACTCTGCGCCTCCACTGCAAGGGGGCATGGGTTTGATCCCTGGTCGGGGAACTAAGATCACGCATGCCACGCAGAACGGCCGAAACAACAACAACCACCACCAAAAGAACGGTTATATAGAGTTTGCCATGTGCCAGTGTGTGAATTTCCTAAGCATTCCATGTCTATCAACTCACTTAATCCTCACAACCATCTTAGGAGGTTAGTACTCTCTGCAGATGTGGAAGCTAAGTCTTAGCACCTTGCTCAGATCTCCTAGAAGATGATTACTTACATTTATAATAAGCAAACTGCAAATAATGATACATGGTAGCCACAAATTTCTCGACTGGATATCCTCCTATGACTGGGGTGAGGTTCTCTTCACACTGTATTTTGCATTCCAGAACTTCCACATAATGATCTGAAAGAACACACAAATTTTCAGGCAGTGTATCCATTATTTCCTTAATGCCGCTTCTGCCCCACTGCCCCAAAAGATCAAGGTAAAAATGATAAATGATAAAATGATAAAAGTAAAATATTCACAACACTTATGATAAAGGGCTAAAATCTTTCATGCACAAAGTTTCCTAAATCAATAAGAAAAAGACAAATGTCCACTATAAGAATAGCCAAAAGGATGTTAATAGAAATTATAAAAAGGGCTAATAAACACTGTGAAAAGATCTTAACCACATTTGAAATTAAGAAATACAATTCTACCTAAAATAATGTAGGCTATTACATTGGCAAAATGTTTAAAATTTGATGATGTCCAGTGATAGGAAGAGAATAGTGAGACTCATGCTCTCATGTTCTGTTGGTAGGAGCAAAATAGGAACAAATGTTTTGGAGTACAATTTGGTAAAATTTATCAAAGGTTAAAATACACATATTCTCGGTAATTCCCTGGCGGTCCAGTGGTTAGGACTCTGTGCTTCCACTGCAGGGGACACAGGTTCGATCCCTTGTCAGGGAACTAGATCCCATATGCATGCCGCAACTAAGAGTTCTCATGTCACAACTAAAGATCCCGAGTGCCGCAACTAAGATCTGGTGCAGCCAAATAAATAAATAAAATAAAATAAAAATTTAAAAATACCTAAATACAGTCACATAGAAAGATGTCAAAGACTACATTTCCCAGCCTCCTTTGCAGTTAGGTTGGGGCCATGTGACTAAGTGAGCCATGAAATGTGGACAGTAACAACTGATGAATACTACTTCTGGGGCTGGTCCCTAACAACCTTCCAGGTGCCCCTTGGCCCCTCCCTTTTCTCCTTTCATTCAGCCAGAAGCGAAAGACTCCAGCATGATGATACACATTTTGCCAGCAAGACTGGAGGAACAGGCACTCTCCCACGTTACTGGTAGGAATGCAAAATGGTACCTTAAAATACCAAATAATTTATGTAAACCTTTATTCTGAACTATCAATCCCACTGATGTTGACTTTGCAAACACACTTCCATACTTAGCAAACAACAACAACCCACTAAAATTCCCCATTGCAGTATTAGATGTAATAGCAAAAGATTGGAACAGCCCAAATATCTATCAGATATTTGAATAAACTGGAGTACATCACTCCCCCAACCCTCAGTGGAGCACTTGGCAGTAATAAAAAGAATGACACAATCTCTACGCACTAGTTAGGATATATTGTTAAGTGGAAAAAGCATAACACAGAATAGTGTTTAAGTATGGTACCCATTCTGTATGAAAGAAGCAGACACAAAAATAAAGGGAAAGTTGGGCTTCCCTGCTGGCGCAGTGGTTGAGAGTCCGCCTGTCGATGCAGGGGACACGGTCCCGGTCCGGGAAGATCCCACATGCCGCGGAGCGGCTGGGCCCGTAAGCCATGGCCGCTGAGCCTGCGCGTCCGGAGCCTATGCTCCGCAACGGGAGAGGCCACAACAGTGAGAGGCCCGTGTACCGCAAAATAAATAAATAAATAAATAAATAAATAAATAAAGGGAAAGTAGGTTTTTTTTTCTTTTTCTTTTTTTTTTTTTTTGCCCGCATTGCACAGCATGTGGGATCTTAGTTCCCCAAGCAGGGATCAAACCCCTGCCCAGTGCAGTGGAAGTGCAAAGTCTTAACCACTGGACCACCAGGGAAATCCCTAGGGAAAGTAGTTTTATATTCACACAACCTTTATAGAAAAAAATGCTTCAGGCAAGAATTCTCAACAGTGTGCTAAATCAGTGGGGGTAGGGTGGGGAGGGGGGCAGAGTTTGATGGACAGCAAGTTGTCCTAGTCTGGAAGCACCTGTCCACAAACTATTAATTTAAAAAGGAAAGACAGTAATTATATTGTGGAGAAACTGGAAAGCACCTCAACCAAATGTTTAAAACTTAGTGTCACCACTTCCCTGGTGGTCCAATGGTAAAAAATCCGCCTTCCAATGCAGGGGACGCGGGTTTGATCCCTGGTAGGGGAAGTAAGATCTCACGTGCCGCGGGGCAACTAAGCCCGTGAGCCACAACTATTGAGCTCATGCACCTAAACGAGAGAGCCCGTGTGCTGCAACTAGATGCTCTAGAGCCCAGGTGCCACAACTAGAGAGGGAAAACCCTCACGCCACAACTAGAGAGAAGCCCGCGTGCCACAACAAAGAGCCCGCTCCACAAGAAAAGATCCCGCATTCCTCAATGAAGATCCCATGTGCTACAACTAAGACCTGAAGCCACCAAAACAAAAAAGAAATATGACAAATAAATAGGAAATGTGATCCTGGACAAGATCTTGAACCAGGGAAAAAAGTTGCTAGAAAGGACATTATTGTGACAATTGACAAAATTGGAATATGGACTGTAGATTGGATAAAAGTACTGTATTGATGTTGGGACTTCCCTGGCAGTCCAGTGGTTAAGACTCCGAGCTTCCACTGCAGGGTGACCGGGTTCGATCCCTGGTTGGGGAACTAAGATTCCACATGCCATACGGCCAACAAAAGTATTGTATCAATGTTAAGTTGCCTGAATTTAATAACTATCCTGTGGAAGTGTAGAGAATATTGTTCTTAGGAAATACACTGAAAGATTATGGGGTAAAGCGTCGTGATGTCCGCAACCTACTCTCAAAATGTCCTGAAATAAAAATAACTATATACACACACATACAGAGAGAATGATAGTAAATGTGCACAAGGTCAAAAATTGGTGAATCTGGGTAAGGAGTATGTGAGAGTTCTTTGTACTACTTTTGTAACTTCTCTACAGTTTTGAAATTACAGTTGACCCTTGAACAACACGGGTTTGAACTGCATAGGTCCACTTACATGCAGATTTTTTTCAATAGTAAATACTACTGTACCATATAATTCTTGGTTGGTTGAATCCCTGGATGTAGAACCACAAATTCGGAGGAACTATGGATACAGAGGGACAAAGGACATGGTGGACAAACTATTAAGTCATACTCGGATCTTCAACAGCACTGAGGGTCAGTGCCCCTCACAGGCTTAGCTGCCTGTGGGATCTTAGCATGTGGGATCTTATTTCCCTGAGCAGGGATCGAACCCGCATCACCTGCAGTGGAAGGTGGATTCTAAACCACTGGACCACCAGGGAAGTCCTGGTGACATTAATTTTTAAGCATTTGGTTAAGGTGCTTTCCAGTGTTCAAGGGTCAACTGTATTTTAAAATAAAACTAAAAAAATCCCTAAATATCTATCTATCTAAGGTATATCAAAGAAACGAATAAAGAAAGGTTACCTTTGGGGGTGAGTGAGATGAACAGGAGAGATGTGGATGGAAGCAAGACTTCTCTGAGTGTGACTTTTTAAAATAGTTTTCACTCAAACATATGAATATTCTATATATTCAAAAAAAAAACTAAACAATAAAAAGGAAAAATCAAGCAAGCCTCCAGATTGAAAACACACTAAAATAAACCTAGATGTATATCCAATTGGTACCACACAGAGAAAAGAACAGATCACAGTAACTGAATATTCTTAGTGGGATATAGTGTAAGGAAGCAGTCTAATAGAAATACAATGTGAGCCACATATGTAATTGTTAATTTTCTAGTGCAACATTAAAAAAAATACTAAAAAGAAACAAGTGACATTAATATTAATAACATATTTTTAACACAGAAATGTCCAAAATATTATCATTTCAACATGTAATCAATATAAAAAATTACTAATGAGATATTCATTATCCTTTTTTTTGTACTAATTCTGCAAAATCCAGTATCTACATTATACTCAGAGCACGTCTCAGATTGGACCAGTCACCATTCAAGTGTTCAGCAGCCACGATCAGCTGGTGGCTACCATGCTGGACGGCACAGATCTAAGGACTAAAAGAACTTCAAAGACATCGCAAATGTCACTCAGAAGTTTTGTTAATATTTATATTGGTGTGATACATTTGAGACCATATTATGTTCATTGTAAGAAAAGCAAATAAATAAATATTCTACGTTATAGAGATGTAAGATTTTCACTGTAAGAAAAAAGTATACAAATAAAAAGTGAAAGAGGGAATTCCCCGGTGGTTCAGTGGTTAGGACTCCTCACTTTCACTGCCAAGAGCGTGGGTTCAATCCCTGGTCAGGGAACTAAGATTCCCCAAGCCGTGTGGAGGGGTTAAAAAAAAAAAAATTGGGCTTAAAAAAAAAAAAACAACAACAGAGGACATACGGGATACAACCAGCAAAATCCAGACTGTGGGAATCTCTATAGGACAAACAACACAGTTTCTGCAATAACAAGGAGAGAAAAAAGAAATGGTGGGAGGATTTATAGATTAAGAGATTTAAAAGATAACCAGGGGCTTCCCTGGTGGCACAGTGGTTAAGAATCCAATGCAGGGGAAATGGGTTTGAGACCTGGTCCAGGAAGATCCCACATGCCACAGAGCAACTGAGCCCGTGCGCCACAACTACTGAAGCCCGCATGCCTAGAGCCCATGCTCCTCAGCAAGAGGAGCCACTGCGATGAGAAGCCCGCGCACCACAACGAAGAGTAGCCCCCGCTCACTGCAACTAGAGAAAGCCCACACAAAGCAACGAAGACCCAACACAGCCATAAATAAATAAATAATTAATTTTTAAAAAATTAAAAAAATAACCAATTTGCTAGAATATGGATGAAGCTTGAGGACATTATGCTAAGTGAAATAGGCCAGTCATAAGAAGACTAATACTGTATGATTCTGCTTATATGAGGTACCCAGAGTAATCAAATTCATAGACACAGAAAGAAGAATGGTGGTTGCTAGGGACTGGGAAGGAGGAAGATGGAGAGTTAGTGTTTAATGGGTACAGAGTTTCAGTTTGGGAAGATGAAAAAGTTCTGGAGATGGATGGTGGTGATGGCTACACAACAATGTGAATATACTTACTGCCATGGAACTGTACACTTACACATGGTTAAAATAGTAAAGTTTTGTTCAAAATAAAAGTTTAAGAAGATAACCAAATGCAATGTGTGGAACTTATTTTGAACATGATTCAAACCAATAAATTGGGAATTCCCTGGCAGTGGTTAGGACTCCATACTTTCACTGCTGGGGACCCGGGTTCAATCCCTGGTCGGGTAACTAAGATCCCACAAGTTGCACAGTGGGGCCAAAAAGAAAAAAAAAAGAAAACACACAAAAAACCCAACAAATTGTAAATTTAAGGAACACACATTTATGACATTTCTGAGATGACTGGGACACTGGATATTTGATGATGAGATCAAGGAACTGTTGTTAAAATTCTTTTAGGTGTAATGGTTCAGTGGTTGAAAAAAAAAGAGTTCTTATCTTTTGGAGGTACCTACTGAAACATTACAAATGAAGTGATAACAACATCTGGGATTTGCTTCAAAATAACATGAGGGATTTCCCTGGTGGTCTAGTGGTTAAGACTCCGAGCTCCTGATGCAGGTGCACCGGATTCAATCCCTGGTCAGGGAACTAAATCCCGCATGCTGCAGCGAAGATCCCACATGCCACAACTAAGACCTGGCACAGCCAAATAAATAAATAAATATATTTTTTAAATAATAATATAAGAGGTAAGTGGGTGGGAATTAGATGACACCCAGTTGAACCTGAGTTGACAATACTGAAGCTGCATCATGGTGACATGGGGTTTCTTTACACTCTTCTATTCTTTGTATATGTTTGAAATTTTCCACAATAAAAAGGTTTTGTTAAGAAAAATAAAGGTACTCTGTGGAAAAAGAGATCCATGAGCAAAACAGTGATTAAAAAACAAAAACAGGGCTTCCCTGGTGGTGCAGTGGTTGAGAATCTGCCTGCCAATGCAGGGGACACAGGTTGGAGCCCTGGTCTGGGAAGATCCCACATGCTGCAGAGCAACTAGGCCCGTGAGCCACAACTACTGAGCCTGCGTGTCTGGAGCCTGCGCTCCACAACAAGAGAGGCCGCAATAGTGAGAGGCCCGCACACCACGATGAAGAGTGGCCCCCGCTCGCCGCAACTGGAGAAAGCCCTCGCACAGAAACGAAGACCCAACACAGCCAAAAATGAATTAATAAATAAAAAACAAAAACAAAAACCATCCTGGATTCAATAACTGTAAAAGAGCTGCCTACCCCAGGGTTTCTGAGAGCCATTAACCATCACAGGGCACAGAGACTCCAAGAGGCAGACGGTGCTCAGGCCAATCTCAGACCTATCTGACCTGGGTCCCCTTCCTGCAAGGTGCAGTTTGAGCATCCGTGTTCCCAAACCACTTAGGGACATCTCTTGGCCATTTCCCATTCTCTGGAGCATTGCTGCCCACTACTGGTTAAGGAGACACCCTAGGGCTATTTATGTGTTTTCAATTGTTTTTCTTTCTTTTTTTTTTTTTGGCTGCACCGTGAAGCATGTGGGAATCTTAGTTCCCCGACCAGGGATCGAACCCACGACCCCTGCAGTGGAAGCACAGAGTCTTAACCACTGGACTGCCAGAGAAGTCCTCAATTTTCTTCATTCTTTCCTGTGTTTTCTAGAATTCCTATAGTAAGCATGAATTATTTTATAGTCAGAAAATTTTTTTCCCAAAAGTTATCTTAGTGATGACTAATTAGAGGTTCATTATACTCTTCATTTTACCTTGATGTGTGCTGAAAAATTGCCATCATCAAAGTTATCTCCCTAAGGTGAGGCATGAGTTGCTTTGGGGCCCATTTTTATTTTTCCAAAAGCCTGTGGGAATCTGTAATCAAGTAGGGTTGATTAGGCAGACCTTCTCTGCTGGCCTGTATCTAGACACCATACTCACTGTTTCTCCAGAAGCTCCCGCCAAACCAGAGGCTGATCCATACATGTGTCAGCCACCCCAGTTACCCTTTCTTATTTAAGCTCAAAAGTTCCTCAGAGGCCACTCAAGTACCTAGAAGGCATGTAGAACCCACAGGGGCAGCTATGCCATTTATGTCGAGGACACAACCCACCACTAACCTGCTATGGAAAGATAGAAATCCTTGAAGTCCTTGATCTCCCGGGAGCCCTCACAGGCAGCAAGACACTCATAAAAGGCCTTGAAGAAGTCAGGAAGGGCCAGCTCCATGTCCGTGATGCATGTCCTCCAGTTCTCACCGTTGTACCCCCGCACGGCTCGGATGAACAGGCTCTGGAATCATCAGAAAGTCTACAAATAATAAATGATGGAGAGGATGTGGAGAAAAGGGAATCCTCCTACACTGTCAGTGGGAATGTAAATTTGTACAGCCACTATGGAGAACCGTAATGACATTCCTCAAAAAACTAAAACTAGAGCTACCATATGACCCAGCAACCCCATTCCTGGGCATATATCCAGAGAAAACTCTAAATTCAAAAAGATACATGCATCCCTATGTTCACAGCAGCACTATTTACAATAGCCAAGACATGGAAGCAACCTAAGTGTCCATCAACAGGTTGCATGGATAAAGAAGATGGAATATTACTCAGCCATAAAAAAGAGTGCAATAATGCCATTTGCAGCAACATAGATGGACCTAGAGATGACCATACTAACTGAAGTAAGCCAGACAGAGAAAGACAAATACCATATGATATCACTTATATGTGGAATCTAAAAAATGTTGCAAATGAACTTGTATACAAAACAGAAATAGGCTCACAAAGTAGGAAAACAAACTTATGGTTATCAAAGGGGAAAAGGGTAGGGGAGGGATAAACTGGGAATTTGGGATTAACAGATACACACTACTATATATAAAATAGGTAAACAACAAGGACCTACTGCATAGCACAGGGAACTATATTCAATAGCTTGTAATAACTATAATAGAAAAGAATCTGAAAAATAATACATATATATATATTCTATGTATAACTGAATCACTCTGCTATACACCTGAAACACTGTAAATCCATTATACTTCAATTAAAAAAACACAAAAACAAACAAACAAACAAAAAGCAGGCTCTGGAAAGCAGAGAGAAGCCAAGGAAGGTCCAGACATGAAGGGAGAGAGATCTGTCCTCCTGAAAGGAATCAGACCATCATCAAGCTCTACTCTCATTAGCTCTGGAGAAACCATGCTCACTCTCAATTATAAATAGGACACCAATCAGTAACTTACCTATATCTAGATTTTTCTACCCTGTTCACAGTGGTACACTTATTTTATTTAATTCAAAAACTAGCAGGCACAATCCACCAGAGGGCAGCCAGCAGAAGCAAGAACTACAATCCTGCAGCCTGCAGAACGAAAACCACATTCATTCACAGAAAGATAGACAAAATGAAAAGGCAGAGGGCTATGTACCAGATGAAGGAACAAGATAAAACCTCAGAAAAACAATTAAATGAAGTGGAGATAGGCAACATTCCAGAAAAAGAATTCAGAATAATAATAGTGAAGATGACCCAGGACCTCGGAAAAAGAATGGAGACAAAGATCAAGATGTCATAAATGTTTAACAAAAACCTAGAAGAATTAAAGAACAAACAAACAGAGATGAACAATACAGTAACTGAAATGAAAAATACACCAGAAGGAATCAATAGCGGAATGACTGAGGCAGAAGAATGGATAAGTGACCTGGAAGACAGAATGGTGGAATTCACTGCTGCGGAACAGAATAAAGAAAAAAGAATGAAAAGAAATGAAGACAGCCTAAGAGACCTCTGGGACAACATTAAACGCAACAACATTCACATTATAGGGATCCCAGAAGGAGAAGAGAGAGAGAAAGGACCTGAGAAAATGTTTGAAGAGATTATAGTCGAAAACTTCCCTAATATGGGAAAGGAAATAGCCACCCAAGTCCAGGAAGCGCAGAGAGTCCCAGGCAGGATAAACCCAGGGAGAAACACACCAAGACACATAGCAACAAAATTGACAAAGAAAAATTATTAAAGGTAGCAAGTGAAAATGACAAATAACATTCAAGGAAACTCCCATAAGGTTAACAGCTGATTTCTCAGCAGAAACTCTACAAGCCAGAAGGGAGTGACACGATATATTTAAAGTGATGAAAGGGAAGAACCTACAACCAAGATTACTCTACCCAGCAAGGATCTCATTCAGATTCAATGGAGAAATCAGAAGTTTTACAGACAAGTGAAAGCTAAGAGAATTCAGCACCACCAAACCAGCTCTACAACAAATGCTAAAGGAACTTCTCTAAGTGGGAAACACAAGAGAAGAAAAGGCCCTATGAAAACAAACCCAAAACAATTAAGAAAATGGTAATAGGAACATACATATTGATAATTACCTTAAATGTGACTGGATTAAATGCTCCAATCAAAAGACAAAGGCTCAAAAAAAAAAAAAAAAAAAGACAAAGGCTCGCTGAATGGATACAAAAACAAGACCCATATATATGCTGTCTATAAGAGACCCACTTCAGACCTAAGGACACACACAGACTGAAAGTGAGGGGATGGAAAAAGATATTCCATGCAACTGGAAGTCAAAAGAAAGCTGGAGTAGCAATACTCATATCAGATAAAATAGACTTTAAAATAAAGAATGTTACAAGAGACAAGGAAGGACACTATAATGATCAAGGGATCAATCCAAGAAGAAGATATAACAATTATAAATGTATATGTACCCAACATAGGAGCACCTCAACACATAAGGCAAATGCTAACAGCTATAAAAGAGGAAATCAACAGTAACACAATAATTGTTGGGGACTTTAACACCTCACTTACACCAGTGGACAGATCATCCAGAGAGAAAATTAATAAGGAAACACAAGCTTTAAATGACACAATAGACCAGATAGATTTAATTGATATTTATAGGACATTCCATCCAAAAACAGCAGATTACACTTTCTTCTCAAGTGCACATGGGACATTCTCCAGGATAGATCACATCTTGGGTCACACATCAAGCCTCAGTAAATTTAAGAAAATTGAAATCATATCAAAAATCTTTTCCAACCACAATGCTATGAGATTAGAAAAAATTACAGGGGAAAAAATGTAAAAAACACAAACACATGGAGGCTAAACAGTATGTTACTAAATAACCAAGAGATCACTGAAGAAATCAAAGAGGAAATCAAAAAATACCTAGAGACAAATGACAACGAAAACACAACGATCTAAAACCTATGGAATGTTTCTAGCAATACAATCCTACCTTAAGAAGCATGAAAAATCTCAAATAAACAATCTAACCTTATACCTAAAGGAACTAGAGAAAGAAGAACAAACAAAACCCAAAGTTAGCTGAAGGAAGGAAATCATAAAGATCAGAGCAGAAATAAATGAAATAGAAACAAAGAAAACAATAGCAAAGATCAATAAAACTAAAAGGTGATTCTTTGAGAAGATAAATGAGATTGATAAACCTTTAGCCAGACTCATCAAGAAAAAGAGGGAGAGGACTCAAGTCAATAAAATTAGAAATGAAACAGGAGAAGTTACAATGGACACCGCAGAAATACAAAGCATCATAAGAGACTACTACAAGCAACTCTATGCCAATAAAATAGACAAGCTGGAAGAAATGGACAAATTCTTAAAAAGATATAACCTTCCAAGACTGAACCAGGAAGAAACAGAAAATATGAACAGACCAATCACAAGTAAGAAATTGAAATTGTGATTAAAACTCTTCAAACAAACAAAAGTCCAGGACCAGGTGCTTCACAGGTGAATTCTATCAAACATTTAGAGAAGAGCTAACACCCCATCCTTCTCAAACTCTCCCAAAATATTGCAGAGGAAGGAACACTCCCAAACTCATTCCACGAGGCCACCATCACCCTGATACAAAAACCAAAGATACTACAAAAAAAGAAAATTACAGACCAATATCACTGATGAATACAGATGCAAAAATCCCCAACAAAACACTAGCAGACAGAATCCAACAACACATTAAAAGGATCATACCGGGCTTCCCTGGTGGCACAGTGGTTGAGAGTTCGCCTGCCGATGCAGGGGACACGGGTTCGTGCCCCGGTCCGGGAAGATCCCACATGCCGCAGAGCGGCTGGGCCCGTGAGCCATGGCCGCTGAGCCTGCGCGTCCGGAGCCTGTGCTCCGCAACGGGAGAGGCCACAACAGTGAGAGGCCCGCGTACCACAAAAAAAAAAGGATTGTACCATGATCAAGTGGGATTTATCCCAGGGATGCAAGGATTCTTCAATATATGCAAATCAATCAATGTGATAAACCATATTAACAAACTGAAGAATAAAAACCATATGATCATCTCAACAGATGCAGAAAAAGTTTTTGACAAAATTCAACACCAATTTATGATAAAAACTCTCCAGAAAGTGGGCATAGAGGGAACCTACCTCAACATAATAAAGGCCATATACGACAAACCCACAGCAAACATCATTCTCAATGGTGAAAAACTGAAAGCATTTCCTCTAAGATTAGGAACAAGACAAGATGTCCACTCTCGCCACTATTATTCAACATAGTTTTGGAAGTCCTAGCCACGGCAATCAGAGAAGAAAAAGAAATAAAAGGAATACGAAGTGGAAAAGAAGAAGTAAAACTGTCACTCTTTGCAGATGACATGATACTATACATAGAGAATCCTAAAGATGCCACCAGAAAACTACTAGAGCTAATCAATGAATCTGGTAAAGTTGCAGGATACAAAATTAATGCACAGAAGTCTCTTGCATACCTATACACTAATGATGAAAAATCAGAAAGAAACTAAGGAAACAATCCCATTCACCACTGCAACAAAAAGAATAAAATACCTAGGAATAAACCTACCTAAAGAGGTAAAACACCCGTACGCAGAAAACTATAAGACACTGATGAAAGAAAGCAAAGATGACACAAACTGATGGAGAGATATACCATGTTCTCTCTTTCATTCAGATTATTTTCAAATCACTGTTTAGTATTGTGTGTCTTATCTTAATTAAAAAAAAATAGTAACAGGCACTTGATAATAAAATCAAGTTTGAATAAAGGAAAAAGAGAAAACTCTAGTGACAGAAACCAGAGCAGTGGCTGCCAGGAGTCAGGGGGTAGGGCAAAGCCTAGACTGCACAGGAGTATGAGGGAACTTTTTAGGGGAGAAGAAAATATTCTACATCATGATTGTGGTGGTACCTTTGACAAAACTCATCGAATTACACACTTAAAATTAGTAAATAAGTTTTAAATCGATTCAAGGAAAAGATAAAGCTTAAGCAAGTGTCAGATACCCCTCCCCCTAACAGTGAAGTATGAACTAGGAGTGCCACACATCAGTACAAGCTCCTGGGGAGGGCAGCCGCGTGCCAGATAGTGGAAACGTCAAGGAATTTCTGCTAACTGTTGCCTGGAGCAGGTAAAAGAAATAATTAGGGCTGAGGAAGCAGCCTGGTTTCACAAGAAATAAGTGGAGATCTTGGACGCAGGCGGAAACCTGCCAAATTGGAGGGGCCAAGACAGGCCTTGAAATACGCATGGGGCTCTCCATTTGTAGTTTTGTTTTCAGTTGCTCTGGAATGGGGGTATTTGAGGGTCACCCCTGGGACCTGAAATTTTCACCCAACTAAAGGCCTCAGGTTAAGAAGGTGGGTCTCCTTATACCTCCTGGGCAGGCAGCATCTCCTGGAAACAAGACAGGCAGAGAGCTGAAGGGGCTTTGTCTGGAGATTGGGTACAAGAGCAGCAACACCAGGCCGCTGGCTCTGTAGAAATGGCAGCGTGGCAGCAGCAAGAAAGCCCTGCAGAGAGAGGAAGCCCCTAGGCACGGTGGGGATGGTGGGGAGGGGGCAGCCCGCCACACCCAGCAGGACTCCAAAGAGGGCAAGAAGGGTGCAGCTGCTTGCAGTGAAGCACAGTGCATTCTGCTCCCCAAACCCTACCCCAAAAATGACAGGGAAGAAAGTAAAAAGACTTCAGTCCTTTTATGGGGGAACTGGAAAGGAGCAAGCAGCAGACAAGAGATTTCAACCGCTTTTGGAAAGACAAAAAACCAAATTATCAGAGAGGAGGGACCTCAGAGCAGGTGAGCTACACACTCGTAGGCACCTGCAGGCACCAGGGACCACGGAGGCTGGCACAAGGCATGGGAAAGAAAGCAGGGCTGAAAGTCTGAAAGAGCTGTTGGAACCCTGGGTTCGCCCACCAGTGCCCACCTGCTCACCTAAGGGACCACACCTCCCAAAGCCACTCCTTGCCAGAGACTGGTGGTCTATTCTAGAGACTCTACCCATAAAGGCTGAGGGGCCAGGGAGCAGGCATAGCAGAGCCGAGTCGAGGCATGGGCTGAAAACCAGGAAGCAGGTAAGGTCTCAGACTCAGCTGTGAGACCCCCATCCCTCTCCCGAGACTGGCTCTCAGACACCAGTAGAGAAGCACGGACACCCCACCAGCCCTGCATGAGGCTGGAGAATCCTTCCCTAGAAAACTGAAGGGCTCCAGGAAAGAGACTTCGCCCACTATGTTTGAGGGTCACCACCAGTGAAAAAGTGAGCTTGAGATCTGGTCCCACGATAGGAAACCCTGGAGTCAGACCTTAGGATCTAACGGCTCCCATGGGTACTTCCAACACATCCCTGTTTTCAACCCTGCCCACCCTCCACTGGTACCCACACCCCCAGAGCCCGAGCTCCACAGGGCCGGACAACAGTAAGTGCTCAAAGGGCTCAGATTCTTCCTCTTCTTATTATCCTCATTCATTCTCATCAGAATTCCGCTCTGCAGATGCAGAGACTTAAGTAGCCTCCAATCTGTCAAGTCAGTCCTCCTAGCGCCTCTATTTCCTTTCCAACTTAAGATATAAAGTTGTCTGTGTGTATTAATATATATGTTTCCTAGCTTCATCAGAAATGGAGAATTATATTTCTGTTTCTCCTATTCTTGGTCATTTTCAGATGATTTCCAAGACACGTCTTTATTCTACCATCTTATTCTACCATCACATGACCATATTTCTAAAATGTAGCATTTAAAAAGAAAGTGGCTTTAAAATCATCATGGAAAGTAAAACTGCATTCTTAAATGGATCAACTAGGTGTTAAAAAGGCAATCATTTCTATTGTCATAATATTCACTAAATGTCATCAAAAATCACTAGCGGTCCTTTGATGTCAATAGATGTTCACTGAGATACGCTTCTTTGACAGCTCGCATTGCAAATAACCACTGTGTAAAAATGCAAATATACCTCATACAACTTGGTTTCCAAGTCTTTAATGTAGTCCTCAGCATCGGGCAGGCTCTTATAATAAGCCATGTTTCTCTTCATCATTTCATCATCAGGATGCTTCAGTAGAAAGGTGTGAGCAGCTGCAATGGCTTTTGGAAGATTATTTGCCTAAAGTACAAAGAAGAAAGAGAAAAGCTACTCAATGGGTGGTGAGCGTGAACGTCTGTTCAGTCCTTCGGCAACTTTGTGTTTCCACACAATGTTGGAAGCTAAGGGTTCAGTGATTTCCAAGACCCAGCAAGACCTGGTCCAGCCACTCTGGAAGAGTGTTCATTCGCTGCAGGTGAGTAGATGGCCTTCGTGTGCCTGTCCCGATCTACGCCCTGCAGTCTCCACCTTACCCTGCCCTGCCCAGGAGGCTGGTGTACAGGCTGTCACAGCGGACTCCCTTGCCCCCTAGCTTCCAGTGGGTTCATCAATGAGGAGCTCCAACAGGAACCCAACAGGAGACTGAAGGAAGGGAAGAGAATAAGGCTGGGCTGTTAGTGTCCTGGTTCCCTCCCTGCAAGGTCGCTCCCTTGACTGAAGGTCACAGCCCCTCTCAAAGGGGGCCTCTCCTTCCGGTATCTCTCCTTCTGGCTTCCAGCAATTGGTCTCTCCCTTGCCCCTTCTGGCCTGGGTGGGGGAGTGTCACACCTCACTATCACTACCCCTTGTAAATACCTGCTTTATTAAAAGTTTCTCCAACTACCCAGTATGACTATATCACATCTTTTCTGCCAGAACCTTGACAGATGTATCAATACTTTACAGAGTCTCTCACAGAATCTCGGCTTCACTGTTCTCAGTGGTTCCCACCACCTCCTCACTTACTCATCCATTCACTCAGCAAATATTTGTTGCAAGCCTCCTACACGCCAGGCACTGTTCTAGGAAATGGGTCTGTAACAATGAGCAAAACAGGGAAAGAATCCCTGCCTTTACGTACTGGACATGCAGGTGAGCCCTCCCTATTCCCGTAACCTTGATCAAGAGCCTCTTTTTTTTTTTTGGTGGGGGGACATGCCTCCTTATGACCTGTTTATTTCAAGTAACTGACCCAACCTGTACCAAATGGATTCATTTCCTCTCTCTCTCCTCTATCTATATATATAGATACACACACACATCATATACATGGGTCTACAGGTGAATACTTGCAGATAGACATGTTGACATGTAACTTTACTATTTCATGGATATATGTGTACTAATATATTTTATACACTATATAATATATAATGTAATATATGTAATACATTATAATTAAAATGTATATAATTATTTTTGTAAATAAGTTCATTTGTATCTTTTTTCTTAGATTCTGCATATAAGTGATATCATATGATATTTCTCTGTCTGACTTACTTCACTCAGTATGACAGTCTCTAGCAACTCCATGTTGCTGCAAATGGCATTATTTCATTCTTTTTTATGGCTGAGTAATATTGCATTGTATATATGTTCCACATCTTCTTTATCCATTCATCTGTCGATGGACATTTAGGTTGCTTCCATGTCACAGCTATTGTAAACAATGCTGCAATGAACATTGAGGTGCATGCATCCTTTCAGACCGTTTTTCTCCAGATACATGCCCAGGAGTGGGTTTGTTGGGTCATATGGTAGCTCTATTTTTGTTTTTTTAAGGAACCTCTGTACTGTTCTCCACAGTGGCTGTACCAATTTACACTCCCACTAACAGTATAGGAGGGCTCCCTTCTCTCCACACCCTCTCCAGCATTTATTGTTTGTGAATTTTTTGATGATGGCATCTTTTGTGCCATCCTGTGTTCTGTCTCCCTGCTTTTCACACCTCTTTGTGGTCTCAGCTAATGTGTCTGTCTCCCCCTCCAGACTCTGAGCCTTGAAGGACCCAGCAGTGTCATTCATGTCTGCACTCCTGGTACCTGGCACAGTTCCTGCGACAAAGCAGGACTTGGTAAGTACCAGTGATTTGGATGTAACATCACCACTGCATAATATTTTCATGAAATTAATTCATGTTTCCCTCTATTTTCCCCTCTCTCTCTTCTCCCCACTAGGTGGTGGTCAGCTGATTCTGAGTTTCACTGCCTCATGGGAGGTAGCTGTCTGGTCAGGACACAGAAACATGACAAAAGCCCCTGTACTCTTGAGAGAACTTGGCAAGTATGGGAAGAGGAGGAAATCGGGAGAGGGAGCTGCAGGAAGAAGCTGACTGGCCTGGAAGAAGAAGAGGGAGGAAAGGGAACCCTCTAGGCCAGAAGAACGTCCCCCTTGGGGTCTGCAGGGGCAGCAAGGTCTGTGGCCCTTGACCTTCAGGTTTGGCACCTGCAGGCGGAGCCCAGGAGAGCAGAAGTCCTTAGAGAGGAATGGGATGTTCTGGGGGCGGGAGGCTCAAGGAGGCCCTCGGTGGGCAGCCGAGGATAGGGACACCTCCCTGTGTGGACATGCGAGCAGCAAACAGAGGACCCCCCGCGATGTCCTGGCTCCTCGGTGCCCTGGAATCACAGCACAACCTGGTGGGGGCGAGGGGAGGCCCCCGGATCTCGTGCACAGAGACTCCTTCAGCCAATCCAGAGGGACATTCTGGGACAAGAATTAGGGAATTCAGTTTGGAGAGAGAAAAATAAAGGGATACTTGGCACACTCTGGATTTCCGAAAATCAAAGGATAGCACATACCTGTGCAAAATTGCCCCAGCATGGGAGCCCAGTCATTTGGAGACAATGGCAGTGGCCGCCCTGGAGGAGTGATGGGTGGTGATAACGACAGACTCCCAGAAGCCAGTGTTGATATTTGGGGAATGCCAGCTAGTGACCTGGAGTGCGACTGCCTTTTTTTTTTTTTTAGCTCTGCTGCCGGCTGCTTGTGGGATCTTAGCTCATGGACCAGGGATGGAACTCTGGGCTGGGGCGGGGGGGCAGGGGGGCGGAAGGGGGATGGGGAAGCACAGGGTCCTAACCACTGGACCACCAGAGAATTCCCAGAACTGCCTTTGAAAGAGTTCTACAGACAGCTTTATACTCCTGGCTGGAAAAAGGCCAGTCTGGCAGCCAGAAGGAAGGGAAGAGTATGAATGCAGCCCTTTTTAAAGCATGTGCCAATGAAATTAGATTCTCTGATTCTCAGAAGAGCACTTAGAAAGAGTGGCACAGAGTGGGATTTTTAAGGCCTCTCACTCAGGACCTGAGTTTTACAAAATGGAATCCCTTCCTGAAGGATGATTTTATTCATTTTTAACTCCAGCTCTGTCAGCTGGAGCATGGAGCCACATCTTGACAGCTAAACCTCTGACAGCCCCCAGGCAGGTTTTAGAGAAGGAGTGGGTGGGGGAACCTACCCTGCCATGGGTTCCTGAGAGACAGCCACCTGCATGAGAGGCTCCCAGTCACCTGCCAAACCAGCCACCCCTCAACCAGGGAAGGACAGAGTCCAGGTCCAGGCAAAGAGGGGGTAAGCATGCCTGCGAGGCAGCCAGCTCTGTCAGCTCAGAGTTCAACAGTCATCAAGGATTTGATAAAGCGCTGGGGCCCACCTGTTCCTCGGCCTGTGGGGAAGATGAGCATTTCATGGAGATGGCGGCCACAGAGAGAACCCACAGCTCATGACATGAACCTAAGTCAGGCTTGGGGCATGAAACCTACCGTGGTTTCAGATCCTGCTAGAGCAGGAAGCACCATGCATCTCCGGTACCTGTCGCCAGCCGTCAGGTGCCAGGTAGAATGAATGTGCCTGTCACCAATTATTTCCTCTCTACCCAGAAACAGAGTTTGAAAATATAAACTCCATTAAGGAAAAAAAAAAAAAAATCAGCCATACAATATCATCACCCCAAATCACTTTTTCAGTGATTTTCAGTTGAAGCAATTAAGTGAAAGTTCTGGTTTATTTATAAAATTCTAAACTTCTCCCTGCCCTGTAAGTGATCTCAAAATACTAAGACAGATGGTATCATACTGACTTTTGTTTTTTGGCTGCACCCCACAGCTTGCAGGATCCTAGTTCCCTGACCTGGGAACCCCATGCCCCCTGCCGTGGAAGTGCAGAGCCTTAACCACTGGACCGCCAGGGAATTCCCTATACTGACTTATAAGTAAGTGATTGTTACAAGACCTACAAAGGGTTTTGAGAGAAGCTTTGAACTTCCTAACCTTTGAGGATGTCAGGATGGAGGAAACCCCTGCCTTCCGGTCACATTGTAGCACTGCAGTCCCCTCCTCCCTGCAGCACTTGTTTCAAAGTCATCTGTATATTAGAGAAATCAGAGCTTCCACTATTCTCCAGGTTTAAAAATAAAACGTTTTCCCCTCGATTATGTGACTCAAATTTGGCTCAGACTGTATTTGCCAAAAGTTCTACAAAAAAGAGAGAGGATTAAAACGAGTCCTTTTTAGCGTAAAAAATACTGCTTGTATGAGTCAGCCATTATTTCTGCATTTCATACATTCTGGAAATGTATTAATCTTATCCCCGTTCTATTTTAAAATTGTCTTTTTATTGCCAGGACAAACACTCACAAATCTGATACTTATATAAAGCTGTAATCAGGCATAGAAATAACCCAGCTTTTCTCCTATTTAGGGTTTCTGCTATTTTATGGCTCATATGAATGCAACAGACACGCAGCTCCGTTTCAGGGAAATATGAAAAACAGATCTTGCAGACCAAAGACTGAAAGCAAAGTTTAAAAACTCGTTTTCGGTTCGAGAAAGTAGAAACTGGACTTTGAGAGGGCTCTATTGGCAAAACCCGGTGAAGACCCACCAAGCTAAAACCTGTTTATCCAGTAACAGGGAATTCGGCCCCTCTTAAAACTTGTGGGTCCCCAGAGTAAGGACTTAAAGGATAGAGACTGCAATTTGTGGCTATTTTTAGCCAGCAATCACAGGCAGAATGTAAGCAGCCACAAAAAGGAGGAAGACAACTGTGTTACATTCTAGATGAAAGACAGCCAGCCCAGAGCGCCAGCCCTGATGAATCACAGTGCTCAGCTGCTTCTCCTCCAGGCAGGGAAGTGTCCTTCCAAGGAGCCCTGCCCTTTCCTGGCCTTAATTTCCTCTTTAAAAGGGACTGGCCGACTCCGCAGGTCCTCTTCCGCCCTATTACTGAAAGGCACCACTCACTTGAGAAATGGGATTTTAACCGTATATACCAAAAAAGGAGTCTGTCTTCAAATAACACTGTGCTAGGCGTTCTATGTATGTTCTCCGCCTCAGAACAACCCTTCAAGAAAAGTATTTTCATCTCTATTGAAGATGAAGAATAGGGGGAACAGGATTTGAAGGCGTCCTTTGGCAGCGCGGGGTGGGAAAGAACTAAGTCAAGAAAGAGCGTTGGGACGCGGCCCAGGACCGAGGGACAGAGCCTGGGCCTAAGGGGCGGGGCCTAGGCTTGGGGGCGGGGCGGGGCCTAGGCTTGGGGGCGGGGCGGGGCGAGGCGAGGCGGACTTGCCTTGAAGTAGGCGAACTGCAGGAACTTGTAGGGCTCTCGGCGCTGGAAGTCGGCCAGCACTTCGCGGCTGGGCTGCGACTGGCGGAAGGCCGGCAGGCCCTGCTTGCAGCGCTTGAGGCAGTGCGCGCGGCGCAGCAGGCCCCCGAAGAGGCGCAGCTCCGGGTGGCGCGCGAGGCCGGCGGCGGGCTCGGGCTGCGGCGCCGCGCTGCAGTTGCGGTGGCAGAAGGCCTCGCTGTCGCGTAGCAGGCGGTGCAGCCGCAGGCTGATCTCCAGATAGCCCACGCTCTCCGCCCAGTGCTCGCCGCTGTATTGGTCCAGCGCGTGCCGGTAGGCCGACTCGAGCGGCATCAGCTCGTCCCGAGGGAAGCTGCGGAAGCTGTAGCGCTCGTACTGGGCGCGCCCGGAGCGCAGCGCGCAGCCAGCGCACAGCAGCGCCAGCAGCGCCGCGGCCGCACGGCGCCCCGGCTCCATCGCTCCCGACGGAAGGAAGGAAGGAAGGAAGGAAGGAAGGAGGGGTGCGAGAAGGAAAGGAAGCGGGAGGACTGAGCGACGCGGCGAGCCGAATGCTGGGGAGGCGGGGACGCCCGCCTCCGGCCCGCCCCGTCCGGCTGCCCCTCCCCACCCAATCCGGGGGTCCGGGCGAAACTGCCCGCGCGGAGTGGGTGTCCTGGGGAGGGGCGCTGCCCTCTAGTTCCTGCACGACCTAATCCGTGATCCTGGGCTCCACGGTTAGCTCCTTTATAAAGAGGGCGGTCTGCAAGCCAGGCGCGGCCCTAATGGATCATAGATCAGCGCTGCTTACACTTTAGAATCTCTTAGAGGACTTGTGAAAACGCAGATTCCTGGACCGTGACCCCAGAGTTTCTCATTCAGCAAGTCTGGTTGGGATGGGGGTCTGAGGATCTGCGATTCTAACCAGCACCCTGGTGAGACTGATCCTGCGGGTCCACTGCCTACACTTTGATGGCACTGCGACGACCTCATTTCAATGAAAGACAATGCATAAATAAAATTAATAAGGATGTCAGTGGCGCTTTGTAAACTGTTAAGCTAATCAAGTTGAAGATGCACACACCTTATGACTGTCATTCCACTCCTCAGAATACGCTGGAGAGGGAATTCCATGGCGGTCCGGTGGTTAGGACTCGGCGCTTTCACTACTGAGGGCGTGGGTTCAATCCCTGGTGGGGGAACTAAGATCCCGGGAGCAGTGCGGTGCGGCCAAAAATTTTTTTAAATAAATAAATAAAAGAATACGCTCGAGAAACTTGTAGGTGTGCATCAAAAGATGCGGAAAGGGCTTCCCTGGTGGCGCAGTGGTTGAGTGTCCGCCTGCCGATGCAGGGGACACGGGTTCGTGCCTCGGTCCGGGAAGATCCCACGTGCCGCGGAGCGGCTAGGCCCATGAACCATGGCCGCTGAGCCTGCGCGTCCGGAGCCTGTGCTCCGCGACGGGAGAGGCCACAGCAGTGAGAGGCCCGCGTACCGCAAAAAAAAAAAAAAAAAAGATGCGGATAGAGGGGCCTCCCTGGTGGTCCAGTGGCTAAGACTCCGTGCGCCCAATGCAGGGAGCCTGGGTTCCATCCCTGGTCAGGGAGCTAGATCCCGCATGCCGCAACGAAGATCCTGTGGGCCGCAACTAAGACCCGGTGCAGCCAAATAAATAAATTAATATTTTTTAAAACAAATAAATAATTTACAGAAAAATTAAAAGGATAGTAGAAACAATTCCTATATAGCCCTCATCCACATTCACAAATTGCTAAGTTATGCCACATTTACTTTCTCTATATTTATCTCTATGCTTTTTTCTGAATCATTTGAGAGTACATTGCATACATGAGGTCACTTCCCCCTTAATCTTTCAGTATTGATATGTATGTCCTAAGAACTAAACTACAGACAATGATCAAATTCAGGAAACTTAGCATTGATGGAGGACTAATCTATATTCCCTATTCCTGTTTTGTCAACTGTCCTAATAATGTCTTTTTTTTTTTTTTTTGCGGTACGCGGGCCTCTCACTGGTGTGGCCTCTCCCGTTGCGGAGCACAGGTTCCGGACGCGCAGGCTCAGTGGCCATGGCTCACGGGCCTAGCCACTCCACGGCATTTGGGATCTTCCCGGACCGGGGCACGAACCCACGTCCCCTGCATCAGCAGGCGGACTCTCAACCACTGCGCCACCAGGGAAGCCCCATAATAATGTCTTTTACAGCACTTTATTCCCCTGGGCAGGATGCGATCCAATATCCTGTGTTGTTTCTAGCTATCTCTTCTATTTAGTGTTCTGGAATCTAAACCTTCAGCTTTTCTTGTCATACCATTGGCACTGCATAAGAATACAGGCCAAAACAACAATGAGATCCACTACACACCTATTAGAGTGGCCAAAATTCAAAATACTGACAACACCAAATGCTGACAAGGATGTAGAACAACAGGAACTCTTCATTCGTTGCTGGTGGGAATACAAAATGGTGCAGCCACTTTGGAAGACAGTGTGGCAGTTTCCTACCAAACTAAACATACTCTGCCATACCATCCAGCAGTTACATTCATTGATATTTACTGAAATAAATTGAAAACTTGTGTCCACACATAAACCTGCACACAAGTATTTATAGCAGCCTTTTACATAATTGCCAAAACTTGGAAGGAAACAAGATGTCCTTCAATAGGCGAATGAATAAATAAACTGTGGTACATCCAGACGATGGAATATTACTCAGCACTAAAAATAAATGAGCTATCAAGCCGCAAAAAAGACATAGAGGAAACAAATACATTTTACTAACTAAAAGAAGCCAATATAAAAAGGCTATATACTTACTGTATGATTCCAACTATATGGCATTCTGGAAAAGGCAAAATTTTGAAGACAGTAAAAGGATCAGTGGTTGCCAGGTGTTGGGGGGATAGAGGGATAAACAGGCACAGCACAGAGGATTTTTAGGGCAGTGAGACTATTCCGTGTGATACTATAATGGTGGATAAATGTCATTATACATTTGTCAAAACCCACAGAATGTGAAATACCAAGAGTGAGCCCTAATGTAAGCCATGGATTTTGGGTGATTATGATGTGTCAAAGTAGCCTCATCTGTTGTACTCAATATACCACTCTGGTATGGGACTCTGATAGCGGGGAGGCTGTGGGTATGTAGTGATGGGAGGTATGTGGAAAATCTCTGTACCTTTCACTCAGTCTTGCTGCAAACCTAAAACTGCTTTAAAAATGAAAATCTATTTTAAAAAGGAACACAGTCCAGTTATTTTATAAAAAGCCCTTCACTGGGGCTTCTCTGATGTTTCCTCATGATTAGATTCAGATTAAGCTCTTTGGACTAGAATACCATCCTTCTCAGCTGTCACAGAGGAACACACTGTCTTACCTTATCACCTTATCAGTGACATTAATTTTGTCTACCTTGTTAAGGTCGTATCCGTTTTCTCCACTTCATTTTTTTTCTTTTGTAATTAATAAGTGTTTTGGCTATGATACAGCAGCACAGTTCCTAATAGCAGAAAGCAGAAATAATCTGTCTAAAAACAGAAGAGTGGATTTTTTTTTTTTTAGAGAGAGAGGATGTGTGCAGAGGAGAATATTTTACAGCAGAGGATAATGAAAGAATTACAGCGACACATAACCACACAGTTCAACCTTAAAAAGAAAAAAAGAATGATTCCACTTGTCTAAAAGTTTAAAAATATGCTAAAGTACACAAAATATTATTTAGGAATGCAAGTAATACAGTCTTATCTCATACAAACACGCAGGGTAAAACTGTAGTGAAAAAGGAGCCATAAACAAAAACTTTGGAGAGTGGTTTCCTGTAAGGCGGAAAGAAGGACATGGAATTGGAAGAGGGTCACAGGAGGGAGAGGGGATGCAAGTGAATATGGGAACATTCACTGCATCATTTTTTTATGCCATACATATATTTTAAAGATATTATCTTAGGGCTTCCCTGGTGGCGCAGTGGTTGAGGGTCTGCCTGCCGATGCAGGGGACACGGGTTCATGGTCCGGGAAGATCCCACATGCCTCAGAGCGGCTGGGCCCGTGAGCCATGGCCGCTGAGCCTGTGCGTCCAGAGCCTGTGCTCCGCAACGGGAGAGGCCACAACAGTGAGAGGCCTGCGTACCAAAAAAAAAAAAAGAGTTGGGGAGAGAGTGTGGGGCAGCAAAGGTTAACTGGAATTGCCTTTGAGGAGACAGTCGTGGGTGGGCAGGCGGAGGTGGAGGGAACAGTTGCTTCCCATGATAATTCAACACAATTTATAAATGGAAGTGAAACCAGACAATGTCTACAGTGGCTGACCCTTGCTTCCGGGGTCTGTTCAGCTTCACTAGAGCTGTGCCCAAGAGTGTCTCCTCCCTAAAGGAGCCAGCGTCCCCCAGGTGTCTTTAATGACAAATTCTCTTTCATGAATTTATTCATTCTTTCAATACACTGTTCAGCATCTACCTTATACCAGGTCCTGCCCTTGGCGCTGGAATGCAAGCATGAATCAGACATATATCCTCGACTGAAAGGAACTTCCAGTCGAGTAGAGATAAGACATCTGTAGTTTTTTCATTTGTTCCATTAAACTGTAGTGAACCTATATGCACTGTATTAAATAAATATCACCTCTTTCCTAAGGGAACTCAAAGTCTGGAGAAGACATAAGTAAACCTTCAATTACCCACCACCAGAGCTGGAAAGAGTGCAGTGTGGGTCCCAAAGAGAGCTGGGTAACTGTCTTAGTGGGTTCAGGCTGCTATAACAAAATTACCATAGACTGGATAACTTATAAACAGAAATTTATCTGTCACAGTTCTGGAGGCTGAGAAGCCCAAGATCAAGGTGCTGGCAGATTTGTGTCTGGTGAGAACCCGCTCTCTGGTTCATGGATGGCCGTCTTCTCACTGGGTCCTCACAGGATAGAAGGGGCAAGAGAGTTTTCTGGGGTCTCTCTCTTCCTTTTTTCTTTGGCTGGGTAGCTTGCGAGATCTTAGTTTCCTGACCAGGGATTGAACCCAGGCCACGGCAGTGAAAACACCAAGTCCTAACCACTGGACCACCAGGGAATTCCCTGAAGTCTTTTTTTGGCCACGCATCGTGATGGATCTTAGTTCCCCAACCAGGAATCGTACCTGGGCCCCTGCAGTGGTAGAGCAGAGTCCTAACCACTGGACCGCCAGGGAAGTCCCAGGGGTCTCTTCTTTAAGGGCACTAATCCCATTCATGAAGGCCCCGTCCTCATGAACTAATCACTCCAAAGACCTCAAAGACCTCACCTCCAAACACCATCACATTGGGGATTAGGTTTCAACATATGAATTTGGTGGGGGTTGGGGGTGGGACATAAACATTCAGTCTATAGCACTAATCTAGTCTGAGTCTGGGAAAGTTTCTTGCAAGAGGCCATTCTTTTTTTCTTTTTTTTAAATTTATTTAATTTATTTATTTTTGGCTGTGTTGGGTCTTCACCGCTGCACGCAGGCTTTCTCTAGTTGAGGAGAGCACGGGCTACTCTTCCTTGTGGTGGCTTCTCTTGTTGCGGAGCAGGGGCTCTAGGCACGCGGGCTTCAGTAGTTGCAGCACACAGACTCAATAGTTGTGGCTCTCAGGCTCTACAGCACAGGCTCAGTAGTTGTAGTGCACAGGCTTATTTGCTCTGCGGCATGTGGGATCTTCCCGGACCAGGGCTCGAACCCGTGTCCCCTGCATTGGCGGGTGGATTCTCAACCACCGCGCCACCAGGGAAGCCCCAAGAGGCCATTGTTGAACTCCTTTAAAGGGCCTGAAAAAATGGAATAGAAGTTTGCTGGGGGCAAAAATGAACAAAGGAAGAAGATTCTGGGCGAAGAAAACACTACAAAGGAGAAGAAAAGTGATGGGACTGGAGGCCAAATAACAGCATAGGAGACCCCTCAGTGTGATCTCCACAAGAAAAATGAGGGCCTGGGAATTCCCTGGCGGTCCAGTGGTTATGACTCCATGCTTCCACTGCTGGGGGCCTGGGTTCAATCCCTGGTCAGGGAACTAAGATCCCACAAGCTGTATGGCACGCCCCCTACAAAAAAATTAAATTAATTAATTAATTAAATAAAATAAAGAAATATGAGGGCCTGAGTTAAGGCACAGACCATAAAGGGTCATAACACAGAGAAAGATAAATGTCATAAGTTAGATGTAAGTAGGGCGGTGTGGAAATTGTTAGAAGGAAAGAACTCCTTCAGCTAGTGCAAGCACTGATTACTTCATTAGAAAAGAGGGATTAAATCTGGGACTTGAATTGGGAATGAGTTGTGACCTATGGTCCTAAAAGCAAAATCTAAGAGGACCTCCCCAAAACCCACGGTTAGAGAAAGTTCAAGAAATACGTACAGGCAACGGTAGGCTGCAGAGTAATTTCTTCATGTTCAACAAATAATTATCCTGGGCTAGAAAATAGAGGCTGAGGCAAGGACTAAGTGCTCATTCTTTATTTGGGAGGTAAACCCATGACAGTGGGAGAGAGAGGAGAGGCAAAGAGGGAAAGGAAGGATGAGATGCAACACAAAGTAATGTGTTACCACACTGGCTACAGCTTCAGAGCAGCCTTGGCAGGTGGACCCGCTAGACTACGTGGAATGTCTCTGAACAGGCTATATACTGAGAAACCACTCCTTGAAATAGTTGATCCGAGGGAAGAAGGAGAGGCCATTTATTCACTGGCTCTTTTCCTCCTCTGATCTCTGTTGCACTATGGTTCTCTACGGGGGAGTGAACTTGCCTGCCCCTCTGGGTTGCACCACCCAGCCTCTGGCAGCCACATAGGAAGCATGGTGCTTTGTTCCAGTGAGTGCAGAGGTGTGTAGAGGAGCCAGAAGCTCCAGATAGTCGGTTTGGGGCAGCAGATGTGCTGCCAGGGCAGCTGGGTGAAACAGGAAGACTAGAGCTCTGGAGACAGGTGACTAGGGAATCTGAGGCATCACACAAATAATGTTTGATATAGCAGTCAGAGAGGTTGTGATCAAATTACCACAGAAACTCTCTGACCCAGAAGCTGCAAACTTAAATCTCTCATGGGGCCTGCAGGCCATGTCAAGAGAGCAGTGGACCAGATGGAGATTGTTGCCAACTGGAAGAACCTACCTGCCTAAAGAATGTCCCAGTTTATATCTCTGATCTACTGTTACCCTGGTATGGCCAGACCTTCTGATCTTTGAAGAGAAACTGGAAATCCAGATTATGTAAATTCCCCTGATTAAATATTGACAATTCCATTGATTATATAAAATTTAAGACACCCATGGGCCAACATGGTGACTGTCAAAACAAATAGCCCTTTGGCCATATCTAGTTGTAACCTTCGATTGAGCTAGAAAACTACTGTGATTATTCAGAGACATGAACCACGGCTGCAGATGTGGATATAAAGACAGAGGGGGCTAAATCCAGGGGCCCAGATGAAGAAGAAACAACAGGCCTAGATCAAACATGAAGGGGAAAAAAACAACACTGCAAAGAAGCAGCTGGGAGACCCTAGGGAAGAAGATGCTTTTGCCAGATAGTGAAGGCAAAAGAAGATAGGAGACAGAGTGTTTAAAACAAAGTCATTTTTCCCCCCCACTAAGGCCGGCCTCACTTGGGGCATTTGTTTTTAGATCTCAGACTCCTGAAAGGGAGCTCGAGGACATGGTGACAAGGGCATCCTAGTGCTCATGACTATCAAGAGGGATGGGCCAGTCCTGGGACACAGCTGCTAACTTTTATTGGGATCGTGGGGAAACTGTTGCCAATGATTTCACAATTCTATCTTTTTATTGTTTCATAACCATACCCATCAGTTGGTTGCACAATTTAACCCCAGGATACAGGTCTTGGGACTTATTGTATCAGAAAACTCAAAGACTCGTGAGAAGCATGAGGAATTGCTGCACATCAGAATTGTCCACATCTGTTGGCAGTAGGCTTTATTATTTATTTTTTAAATAACTTTTTATTTTCATATAAGAATTGCTATATGTCCTTTACCTAATTCATCAATTGTTAACATTTTGCCTTATTTGCCCTTATTTGCTCCATAATCATGTACATGTAATAATATGTATATTTTGTATAATGTATAATTATATATATAAACATATACATACGATCATTGGGGAGGAAGTTGCAGACATTATGCCCCTTTACCCCTAAAAGTTTCAGAGTGTATTACCTTTTTGTGTGTGTGTGATTTTTTTTAACAATTTTATTTATTTATTTATTTTTATTTTTGGCTGTGTTGGGTCTTAGTTGCTGCACGTGGTCTTTCTCTAGTTGCAGTGAGCAGGGGCTACTCTTCGTTGTGGTGCACAGGCTTCTCATTGCGGTGGCTTCTCTTGTTGCGGAGCACAGGTTCTAGGCACGCAGGCTTCAGTAGTTGTGGCACACGGGCTTAGTTGCTCCGCGACATGTGGGATCTTCCTGGACCAGGGATCGAACTCGTGTCCCCTGCATTGGCAGGCAGATTCTTAACCATTGCACCAACAGGGAAGTCCCAGAGTGTATTTCCTAAGAATATAACCACTGTATTGTTATCAAAGTTAGAAAATTTAATCTTGATACAATATTATTTTCTAATCCATAGTCTATATTCAACTTTTGTTAATTGTCCCAATAATGTCTCTTGTAGCAACTTTTTTTCCTGGTTCACAATCCAATCTGGGATCATGCACTGCATTTACTTGTCATTTCTTTTTAGTGGAGGCCTTGTTTTCTCCTTGCTTTTAACATCTATCATTTAGTATTCCTAAAACCTATTGCAAATTACAATCATTTTAATAGACCTTTAAAAATATTAGAAATGTAAAGTTAGCTAAATTTTTACACTGAAATACAGATCATAACTGACACTGGGGGACTTACCTGGCGGTCCAGTGGTTAAGACTCTGAGCTTCCAGTGCAGAAGGCTCAGGTTCGTTCCGTGGTCAGGGAACTAAGATCCCACATGCCAAGCGGTGCAGGCCAGAAAAATAAAAAAAAGAAAGAAAAGAAAAGAACTGACACTGGAACCTGAGGAAAGCTCTGTAGGACCACAATGGAAAACAGGTCATTCAAAGGGAGACTGATTCTTGTTCTAAAACTTTATTTATTTATTTTTAATTTTTGTTTGTGTATAGTTGATGTACAATGTTCTGTTAGTTTCTGCTGTACAGCAAAGTGAATCAGTTATACATACACATATATCCACTCTTTTTTTAGATTCTATTCCCATATAGGTAATAACAGTATTGAGTAGAGCTCCCTGTGCTATCCAGTAGGTCCTTATTCGTTATCTATTTTATATATAGTAGTGTGCATATGTCAATCCCAATCTCCCAATTTATCCTAACTTGTGCAAAGCCCTGTTAGGATAGAGAAACAAAGTTTTTACCTGTTATTGGGTCGCATATGTCTCTTCCCTTCATTGTTCTTAGGCTACTGATGAGGCCTCTGTGCTTCTCAAGCTTCCTTTGGTGAAGGATCACTTTTGTTTCTGTGATTATCAGTGCTCTTTCCCATCCTTCAAGGACTGATCTGGTTGTACAAATCTATAACAATAAATTACTAGAAAAAAGAAATAAAAATAGACATAAAATTCACATCTAATTTTTTCATTATTAGATGCAACAGACAAGCTTTCTCAAATTGCTGTAAGTTTCCAAATACCTACTCTGAATTTCTGTACTTACCTTATGTCACTGGTCCTCGGACCACACTTAGAGTAGCACTGGTCTATATCAGAGCATGCCCCATATATAGTTGTGTGTGTGGACATCTTTCTACTGGAAATGATTCCCTATGGGGTGATAGCCTTCTCAAGATCACTTCATATTCCCCACAACCTGGAGCAGGAGGCTTACACACCAGCACACACTCTATATGCACACTTGGACAGGAACTATAAGTAAAGTAGGCACAGAAGCATGGCCTTGTAAAAGTAATTCAGGCTCTAATAAACTATAGTGGAAAAGAATATGAAAAAGAATATATTTTGCTGTACACCGGAAACTAACACAATATTATAAATCAACTATAGTTCAATTAAAAAATAAAAATAAAAAATAATTTGGGCTCTAAAATCAGGCAATGAGGGACTTCCCTGGCTGTCCAGTGGTTAAGACTCTGTGCTCCCAGTGCAGGGGGCTCAGGTTTGATCCCTGGTCGGGAAACTAAGATCCCGCAGGCTGCACGGCAAGGCCAAAAAAAACCAGAAAGCAACACAAAACAAAAAAAGGACTAAATGGCGAATACCCTTGTAACCACCCTCTAGTTCAAGAAACAAAACTTTGTTGCCCTTCCATGGGGCCCCTCCCAATCTCAAGCCCTCACCCCCAAAAGTAACCACTATTCTTGACTTTTATAATCATCGCTCACAGTGTTAAAAACCAGACTAAGTTTTAAAAAGATGCACAAGTTGTAAAAAATAGTGCTAAAGAAAAGAATTATTCTGACACTTGATAAAATGGTAAGGAAGATTTCCTTCAAGACTTTTTTGTAATAAGGGTCAACTCTACTGCCATAGGTGGGGAGGGATGGGTCTCAATTCTAAGTACAGCAAAGATAGCTGGGGATTTACAGCCAGCAGAGAGAAGGGCTTGTTGGTGAAAAATTGTAAGAGGAGATCTCAAGGGATTCTTGCTAAGGGGAGGTCAAGGACTTAGATGTCAAAGGGAGGTGGGGTGGGGATGAGGACCTTGATCAGATAACAAGAATTGGGGGATTGCTCCTAAACTGACTTAGCAGGATTCTTTGCTAAGACTGGACAATGCAGGGCAGGCAAGGACAGGACAGGCACAGAAGGCCAAGGTCCAGGTCTAGAAGAGTTTAAAAGAGTCTCTAGTCAGAGGAGCCTAATTAAGTTTAGTCTAGGAGTCTGTCAATAGACCGTGTAATTTAACCGTACATTTGTTTTTTTGTTTTGTTTTTGGCTGTGCCCTGAGACTTGTGGGACCTTAGTTCCCCCACCAGGGATCAAACCCAGGCCACCGCAGTGAAAGCGCCAAGTCCTAACCACTGGACCACCAGGGAACCCCCTAACCCTACATTTTTATTTTTCAAAACTAAGTTAACAATATAAAAGTCGAAAATATTTAAAATGAATGAATTTTGTGGAATGTTAATTATAACTCAATAAAGCTGGAAAAATACATATATTTGAAATCGATTTCCCTAAAGGCTCCTTCCTCTGAGAAAGGGGGGATTTTCAGAGAGTTCGGGGAACTAGGTAGGAAAGACAACTTCAGACTCATATCTAGTGGTTAACCAGCGGTCCTGGACACGTTAACTCACACAGTAGAGACTTCGTTTTCACGAGTGGAAAACTTGGATAAAACTTGTATTTTACGCCCAGTTGATAGATCTGCGGTATCGCAGGGATGTTGAGAGGCTCAAGGGCAAAACTGAAAGATGGGAGGTGTTGCTACTCTTGTCTCTCAAAACCCAACGATGAAATAAAAATTCCGCAGCCCCTGGTGCTTTGAGGGTTGGCATTCGGAAAGATTTCGCCACAGTTGAAACACACCTCTAAATGTATCAATAACCTGGAACAGTGGTTCTCAAACTTTAGCGTGCATCGGAACTACCTGGAGGGTTTGTAAAAATACAGATTTCTGGATCCCACCCCTAGAATTTCTTGGACGAGGACCTGCTATTTCCATTTCTAACACGTACCAGATACAGGATTGGTCTAGGGAACCACACTTTACAGGCCCCTGGTTTAGTCTTCCGGACAGCCCCGTGGGCAGGGCTGGGAGTCCATCTAGTCCACTTAGGTTTATCTGGCCTCAACTTCCCTCTTCTGTCCTGTCAAGGGAGCCAGGGAGCAAGGAGACCCCTGTTAAAGTCCAACCTCGAGGCGCGTTATCAAGCTGCTAACAGCCAGGCCTCCTGAGGGCCTTTGCAAAAGGCCCCTCCCCCCGGCGGAGGCCTGCCAGTGCCAGATAACACCATCCTGCTGTCACGCGGCGGCGCTTGGCCCCAGGCTCCCGCCTCCCTGGGTTCCTGGCTCGGCGGCCGCTGGGCGGGACGCGGGGCGGAGCCGGCGCGGGGCGGTGCCAGGCCGCGGGTCCTCAGTCAAGTGACACCCGGCGGCTGACTGGGCGCTGACAGTGGAGCCAGGAGGCCGGAGGGTGGATATGCCGGGGGTCGTTCGCATCCTCTCCCTGCTGCTGGTGCCGCTGCTGCTGGGCTCTGCGCGTGGCTTGCACGTAAGTCCACAGGACCCCCGCGCAGGAATGATGGATAGGGGACAGGCTGGCGGGGGACCGGGCTGGTGCTGCGGCCACCTGGGGTCCCAAAGGGCGGAGGTCCTGGGACCCCAAGGCGCGCCCGGGCCCGCAGGGCAACGGGGGGAGCTCAGACAGTGGGCTGAGCCGGCAGAGGGCCGGCCGGGCGGGGCGAGCTTCCTTACCGGTAGCTCTGTCGCTCGTGTGTTCCGCCCCTGCCGCCTCTTTTCGCTGGGGCCTACTTCCTTATTGGTGCAATGAGGGGCTGAGATGAGGTGCTTTCCATCTTTGCGGGTTTCCGGGAGGGGGATTCCAAGTAGCGCGCGTTCTTGGAGGGCGCCTTGGGCTCTGTCTGGCTTGGCGCGCCCTCCCTTGCCAGCGCTCTGCGGAGCGCTCCGGAAGGAGAAAAATGGGGTCAAGAGAGGCCCCCGCAATGGGAACATTGGATTAATTACCTTCGAGGTGGTCTCTTTTCGGACATCTCGTGCCCTTCTCGGCCCTTCCCGCCGCCTACTTTTTAAGGCTTGGATTTTCAAACCTTCAGGGTTTGGCGGTGGGCAAGAGGCAGGCTGCAGGTAGCCGCCAGCGTTGCTGGAGGGAGGTCTGGCGGGACGAGGTGCTGGGCGGTGCGGGGCGTGCACGATTGCGGGAGAACTACAGCCTCAGTCCACCCGGCAGAGCTAAGGCAGGAGCCGAGGGAACTCCGAATCGCTCCTGGGAAGGTCAGCATCACGGCCTTGGAAAGGTGGGGTGGATCTGAGGGGAGAGGGACCGGGGGATTTAAACGGGTGCCTGTCTCTCTGCACGTTTAGGGAACCAACTTTCTTTCTCCAGAGTTCGGGTGGGCTGAGTCTGGGACTTGTTTTATAAGTGGAAAATGGTGAACTTTGACTTGCAAATTACACCTTTGATAAAAGGCTTTCAGTAAGGTGCGTAGGGCAGGGGAAAAAAAAGTATATATATATATATATATATTTTTTTTTTAATTTATCTATCTTAAACCGAGGTTGAGAATCTTATTTGGAAAACAACTGCTGAAAATATTTTCATTTTGGATTCTTCTTGGGAAAAGGTCACCTCAAATGACTATTTGCTAACCTTTGTCTACCTGGGTCTGTGCTTCCCCTGCCCCAGTTTTTTGTCTGGGAGCCCTGGAGTGGGAACTAGCCAGCTATGAGAGCCACAAGAGAACAGTTAAAGGATTCAGTGGCAGAGAAAGATGGGGAGATGGCAGATCTTAACCGATATCTAGGAGGGTTGTGAGACGGAAGGGATAAGGATTTATGGAGGAGGAGCTGGGGGACAGGGCAGCCTGCCATGTCGTGGTTGCTCATTATCCTTGTGCAGCATCATTCACAGGGGCTGCCCTGTGACTGCCAGGAGGCCGTCTTCACCCCAGGAATCCTTATGTTAGGTGTCTAGGTGTCCCTCCTGGGCCTAGAGCTGAAAAAGATACCAGCCAACCAGCTTTCCATGATTTCCTTCTTTACATTTATTTACAACAGCGATTCTCAAACATTAACTGTCCTAGAAGTTAAAACCGAACATTTAAAAATATTTATTAACTTATTTAAGAAATCATAAAATCGTTATATGTTAATAAACTTTATATATTTCTTGAAAAATAATAATTTCTTCCCAAATTGTAGGGCGAAGAGCGACATTGTACATTTTTGCAAATCTCTTTCATGTCTGTCTTAATAGATGATAGTTGGATTCTCATAGCTACTTCTGCATTCATTCTCGCTATATCACATGTCATGTAGCCTCTGGAAAACTTCACTGTACACTCGTGAGAGAATGGTTATGGCTTAGTACTGTTTTTTTTTTGTTTTTTTTTTTTGCGGTACCCGGGCCTCTCACTGCCGTGGCCTCTCCCGCTGCGGAGCACAGGCTCTGGACGCGCAGGCTCAGCGGCCATGGCTCACGGGCCCAGCCGCTCCGCGGCATGTGGGATCCTCCCGGACCGGGGCTCGAACCCGCATCCCCTGCATCGGCAGGCAGACTCCCAACCACTGCGCCACCAGGGAAGCCCCTTAGTACTGTTTTTGAAAATAGTTTTGACTTAATGGACCCCCCGAAAGGGTCTCCCTGGACCACACTTTGAGAACCGCTGGTTTAGAATAATGTTTTTGTTCTTATAAAAATTCATACGCATTATGGAAATACCTGAAACATACAGAAAACGGTAAGAAAATGAAACTGCCCATCCTGTTATAATCCAGTGTGTTTGTATTTCAATAATAAAATGTAGCAACTGACTGGTATTTGAGTGGCTTGGATTCAGGATGGGTTGGGCAGGTGTAAGTGGCCTTCAGGTTTTGACTGGGGACAAGGAAGCTCTCATATCCCACAAAGCTGACGCCGGTTCCTGGTTGCAGGCGGAGCTGACCTGGAAACCTGTCCTTGGCCACTGTCCTATCTAAGGAGCTCACCTTCCAGAGCCCGCCTGCACAGAACTGGCAGGGGACCCTCTTAGGAGCAGAGGTGATGGCGATCTTCAGGCAGCTGTCCCTGGGCGCAAAGGCCGCCCTGGCAGCCGGCACTGTCTTCGTGTCCATGGTCATCTCCCGCTCCTACCTGGCGGAGAGCCTCGAGCTCAGGGCCTGGCGGTGGCTGTTCCGCCTGCAGCTCGCCCTGTTTGCCAACTCGCTCATGCTCCTCGGTTCCCTCTACATCTGGCGAAGCACCGTCAGCAACCTCAGCCACTCCCCTGCTGCAGAGTCGGCCTGTTTCCAGCTTTGGAAGTTGGCCGTTGTGGCCTTCCTGGCCCTGGCCCATTCCAGTTTCTTCACCATGATCTTTCTAGTAGCCGAGGAGCCCTATCTCTTTTCCCTGACGGCCTACTCCTGCCTCGGGGCATACATCATCATGGTCTGCTTCCTCTGTACCCTCAGTGGCATGGAGCAGGCCTACCAGCTCCTGGCCTTGCGCGCCGGCAGGGTGGTGGGCAGCCTTGACAAGACAAGGAAGCTGGCACTCAGGCCAGCGCTGGCGGTGCTGGTGTCCGCCGTGCTCAGTGTGGTAGGGCTGCTGAACGCTGCCCAGCCCCCGGCTGTGAAAACCGTGGAGGTGCCCATCCATTGGCTGCCCGCCTCCATGGACAACCTCAAGATCGCGCTGCTCTCCGACATCCACTTGGGCCCCACGGTGGGCAGGACCAAGATGGAGATGTTCGTGAAGATGGTGAACACGCTGGAACCGGATGTCACAGTGATTGTGGGTGACCTGTGCGATGCCGAAGCCTCTGTCCTCCGGACAGCCGTCGCTCCTCTGGGCCAGCTTCGTTCACGCCTCGGCACCTACTTCGTCACGGGGAATCATGAGTACTACACATCAGATGTCAGCAACTGGTTTGCGTTGCTGGAATCCCTGAACGTCACGCCCCTTCACAATCAGAACGTGAAGATTTCTGCCACCCGGGCCCAGCCTGGCGGGGGTGAGGATGATGACTGGATCTGCTTGGCCGGGGTGGACGACATCGAAGCAGACATCCTGCACTACTCTGGCCACGGCATGGATCTCGAGAAGGCTCTGGGGGGCTGCAGCCCGGACCACACCACCATCTTGCTAGCTCATCAGCCCCTGGCTGCCAAGAGAGCTCTCCAGGCTCGGCCAGATATCAACTTGATCCTTTCTGGGCACACTCACGCTGGGCAGATCTTTCCCTTGAATGTGGCAGCCTATCTCCTGAACCCCTTCTTTGCTGGTCTGTACCAAGTGGCCCAGACTACATTTGTTTATGTGAGCCCAGGCACGGCCTACTATGGGATACCCATGCGACTGGGCAGCAGGGCAGAGATTACAGAGCTCGTCCTGCAGCGGGTTCCCTGAACCCACCCCTGCCCCGTGCACCTCCTCACTGCCCTTGCCCTCCGTCCCCGACCCTCTGCAGACCAGGCTGCCTGCTTTATCCCCTCCAGTCTCTCCTGCCAGCACACACTTGTCACAAGACTGGCTTGCACCGTGATCAGTGGTGGGGCTGCCTGTTAACTCTGTAGGTGGCCATCTGCTTCTTTCTGTGCATTTGTGAGGCCACTAAAGTCACATGTGTAGGAACAGGCATCTATTTTCCAGATGATGTGGAGTAAGCCCTCCTCCTCTGCAGAACTCATGGGGATGAACTGAATCAGGGGGTTGCTTGAAGGGGATGCCTGTGGAAAGTGGAGTAGGGAGGGGACTCTTGGTATTTTAAAAGCCTCTTTAGGACTTAAGCAGTTTTGAAAATCATTGATCCAGAGCTTTCTGGGGAAGGGGCAGTGTGGCTAGGTAATCTGGGAGAACTGGCGAGATGGAGGTCCCTCTGGCTGCTGGAGAAGAAGCTTTTCTTTTCCCCCTTGGTTCTATCAGAGTCACCTTTACTGAGAGCATCAGCCAAGTCGGCTGGAATATAGGCTCATCCTGTTCCGGGCCTTGAGTGATGCTGTCTAATTGACTGTGCTCCTGGGCCTTTGGGGTTGGGGGTGGGGCAGAAGGATGGGAACACTGGTCCGTGAATGAAGGTCAGAGTGCTGCTGCCTAGGAATTCAGAGGGTGTTTGCCAAACTTGGCTCCTTTTATACAACACCTGGATGAGGTGATTAGGGACAGGCAACTTTCCCCAACTGAGAGATGAGGGAACCGAGGCAAAGGGAGGTAGAGCACTAGCGGCAGCACAAGGGTTATGGGAGATTCTGGCTGGAAGCCAGGTTTTCTGCCTCCCAAGACCAGTGTTCTTCCCACTGCCTGATGGTAAGTAGCTGTACCCTTACAGGTGAGGACAGGGTTCAAACACAAGTAACATTGTAACGAGAACAAGCAAGGGCCTATAACCTGATGCCCTTTCAAAGTGGTCTGCTTGAGGCCGATTTCAGTTCATGGTAACTACGTGAGCAGGACCTGGAAGGGGGTCGGGCAGTTTCAGTGTAGGATGGCTGTTACACTGGAGGGACAGTCAGGAAACTGGAGTGCACACCCTCCACCCCAGGTTTGGGTCAGAAACGGAGGTTCGCCCTCCACCGGTAGGGAGGTTGAGGCTTGCATGGGGAGTGACAGGGCACTGAGCTCTCGCGGGCCCCAAGGCCTTCCCTTCGTGGGACCCCTGGCTCTGGGATGCTGGGCTGTCCTTCCTGCTGGTGGCTCACTGCCCCCTTCCCCCCCACCAGCCTGACCCCATCAGAGCTGTCCTAGCGCTCTGGCCACAGAACCAGACGGCCATCCCTAAGCTGGACCCTCAGAAAAAGAGGCAGGGGTTACCGTGTCTGGAGCAGCCCCAGCCTCGCTGGCCGGCCTCTGTGCCAGAGGTAGGATACCCTTTGACCCTGGGGTAGCAATAAGACCTGATAGACAAGGCCTCACTGAGAATCTTTCTGCGACAGGAAACTGACTGGAGGGGCTCACCCTCCTGCTTTCTTGTCAGGCAGCATCGGGCAAATGACCTCACTGAGCCTCGGTTTCCCTCACCCTGAAATGGGGATAATTATCGTATCTACCTCAAGATTGTTTTGCAGGGAGGGTATTAAGACATGGCGCGGAAGTTGCTTGTAGCTCAGTCACAAGGAAGCAGTTGATGTTGCTAATTTTTAAACATCCCATGGGGCCTGCAAAGGGGCTGTGTTGGTCACAGGTGCACAGAGAATTTATGGAGCAGCCAGTCCTGGGAAACAGGAGTGGCTACCATGCCGCCTGCCGCTGGGCCCCAGTGATTTGTCACAGCAGCAACTGCTGGGGTTGCTTTCCTCTGTCTCTTGCCTGTGTTATTGTCTCCCTGTGCACACTCAGCCTGGCCAGGGCAAGTCTCTCCATTTTCCCCCTTGTCCTCTTGGTTAGCGGAACCCTGGGGGCTCCTGGAGACCACCTTTCTTGTTTGCAGGCAATCAAAGTATTGACAGCGGGTCTTCCAGTCAAGTTTAAAATGTATCTTTGAGTTGAGATTTCAGTGGTTTCCTTATTATTTACCCCCTCGTGTTTAATCATCCTTATAGCCAGGAATAAGTTTGGAGAAAAACTTATCCAGAACCAAGGGAAGGACCCTGGAGAGGCTTTCTTTTAACACATTTTGCGGGTGGTGGGGTTATAGGAGGGGGAAGTGCTTTGCCAAGGGCAGCGCCCAGCTCAGCTCAAGTTTCCTGACTGCATTCTTGGTGGCGTCACTCAACCTCGCCACCTCAGGAAGGTCACTCTTCCAGACCCTCTCACTTTCTCGTGCCCTGACCCCAGTTGGGATCACCCCCAGTCTACACTAGTTCTGCCATTTGTCTTCCACCTTGTGTGTCTCCTGCTCTACCAAGTATTATTTCACTGGTTTCTTGATTTGGGATCTTTCTCATCAGTGCCCTGAGCTGGATGGAATTCACTTCCATCAGTCCTGCTTTTCATCTTGCACCTTCTTGTCTCTTCTCTTTCCCTGAGTGCCAGCATTTTTCAGTCTTGAGCACCTGTCATCCCTGCTCTGAAGTCCTTGCTTGACTGATTCCTCTCTTAACAGAAACAAGACAGGTCCATCTTCTGTGCCCAAGGAATAGTCAGCAGCACCTTCTCACACTTGGTTTGTGTCCCATGACGTGGTGGAAGTTTTCCCAGCACAAATTTCTCCAATTGTGTCCAGATATGGTCCTGGTGGGCTGCTCTCCACGGCCCCCTTGGTACCTCTGCTCCCTGTTCTTCACTCATTTACCTTCTTTGATTTGCTTTTTTATTGCCGGGGGAGGTGGTGAGAAACATTTACTTGAAGCTTGAAAATGCTTTCAATTTCATTCTAGTTTCTTTTTAAAAATGCAAGTTAAAATGAAACATAAAGCTTTCTAAAAATTAACTATAGGGCTTCCCTGGTGGCGCAGTGGTTGAGAGTCCGCCTGCCGATGCAGGGGACACGGGTTCGTGCCTCGGTCCGGGAAGATCCCACGTGCCATGGCCGCTGAGCCTGCGCGTCCGGAGCCTGTGCTCCGCAAAGGGAGAGGCCACAACAGTGAGAAGCGACTTGGGGCTAGAAGTCAGGTTTTCTACCTCTTAATAAAAGTATTTTTTCCACTGTCTGAGGATTAGGTGGCTGTATCTATTACAAGTAACTTTAGGATTCAAATGCAGTTAACTGTGTAAAGAGTTAGTTTTCAGTTTTTCCGATTATCTCAATTGTCTTTTGTGTGTGTGTGATAGAAAAACACATAGTGTGGAATTTATCATCTTAGTGATTTTTAAGTGTACAGTTCAATGGCGTTAAGTGTATTCACACTGATGTACAACAGATCTCCAGAGCTTTTTCATCTTGCAAATGTAAAACTCTATACCCATTAAACAACAACTCCCCTACCCACCCCCAGCCTCTGGTAACCACTACTTTACATTCTGTTTCTATGAATCTGACTACTCTGGGTACTTCATATAAGTGGAATTATATATTATTTGTCTTTTGTGGCTGGATTATTTCACTTAGCATAATGTCCTCAGTGTTCATCCCCACTGTAGCATCTGACAAGACTTCCTTTTTAAGGCTGGATAATATTCCATTGCATGTATATACCACATTTTGTTCATTCATCCATCAGTGGACATTTGGGTTGCTTTCACCTCTTGCCTGTTGTGAATAGTGCTGCTGTGAACATGGGTGTGCAAATATCTCTTTTGAGACCCTGCTTTCTATTCTTTTGGATATATACCCAGAAGTGGGATTGCTGGATCATATAGTCGTTCTATTTTTCATTTTTTGAGGAAACTCTATACTGTTTTCCATAGCAGTTGGACCACTTTATAATCCCATCAGCAGTACACAAGTGTTCCAGTTTCTCTATATCCTCACCAAATCTTATCTTCCATTTTTTTGTTTGTTTTAATAAATTTATTTATTTATTTATCTATTTATTTATTTATTTATTTATGGCTACACTGGGTTTCTGCTCTGCACGGGCTTTCTCTTGTTGTGGCGAGCGGTGGCTACTTCCGTTGCGGTGCATGGGCTTCTCATTGCAGTGGCTTCTCTTGTTGCGAGCATGGGCTCTAGGCATGCAGCTCAGTAGTTGTGGCTCGCGGACTGTAGAGCACAGGCTCAGTAGTTCTGGTGCACAGGCTTAGTTGCTCCGTGGCATGTGGGATCTTCCTGGACTGGGGATCGAACCCGTGTCCCCTGTATTGACAGGCAGATTCTTTTTCTTTTTTTTAAATTTATTTTTGGCTGCATTGGGTCTTTGTTGCTGTGCGCGGGCTTTCTCTAGTTGTGGCGAGCGGGGCTTCTTTTGTTGTGGAGCAGGGGCTCTAGGCACTCAGGCTTCAGTAGTTGTGGCACGCGGGCTCAGTAGTTGTGGTTCCCAGGCTCTATATCACAGGCTCAGTAGTTGTGGCACATGGGCTTAGTTGCTCCGCGGCATGTGGGATCTTCCCAGACCGGGGCTTGAACCCATGTCCCCTGCGTTGGCAGGCAGATTCTTAACCACTGCGCCACCAGGGAAGTCCCTGTTTGTTTGTTTTTGATAGTGGTGTGAGATAATAACTTACTGTGGTGTTGATTTGTATTTCTCTGATGATTGGTAATGTTGAGCATCTTTTCATAGGCTTGTTGGCTATTTGTATACCATCTTTGGAAGAATGTCTATTCAGGTCTTTTGCCCATTTTAAAATCATATTTGATTTTTTTGTTGTTGAGTTGTAGGTCTTTATTATTCTGGATATTAACCACTTATCAGATATATGATTTGCAATTATTATCTCCCATTCCATAGATTGACTTTTCACTGTATTGATTGTATCCCTTGATGCGAAAAAGTTAAGTTTGATGTTCCATTTGTCTATTTTTGCTTTTGTCGCCAGTGCTTTTGGTGTCATAACCAAGCAGTCACTGCCAACCAAGCCCAATATCATAAAGCTTTCCCCCTATGTTTTCTTCGAGGAGTTTTAAATTTTGGGTTTTATGTTTCGGTGTTTGATCCATTTTGAGTTATTTTTGTATATGGTGTAAATTAAGGATCCAACTTCATTCTTCTGCATGTGGATATCCAGTTTTCCCAACACTTTTTGTTTAAGAGACTGTCCTTTCCCCATTGAGTGGTCTTGGCACCCTTACTGATGACCATGTGAACATTTGTGTGACAGTTTATTTTCAGGCCCCTCTATTCTATTCTATTGGTGTATTTGTCTGTCTTTATATCAGTAACTCATTGTTTTTTATTACAGTAGTTTTGAAATCAGGAAGTGTGAGTCTCCCAACTTTGTTCTTCTTTTCCAAAATTGTTTTAGCTATTGGGGGTTCCTTGAAATTCTGTATGAATTTTAGGATGAATTTTTCTATTTCTGCAAAGAATGCTGCTGGGTTTCTGATAGAGATTACATTGACTCTATAGATCACATTGGGTAATATGGACATCTTAACAATACTAAGTATTTCGATCCATTAACATGGGATGTCTTTCCATTTATCTGTGTCTTTTAAAATCTCAGCAGTGTTTTGTAGTTTTCAGTGTATGAGTCTTTCACCTCCTCGGTTAGGTTTATTCCCAAGTATTTTATTCTCTTTGATGCTATTATAATTGGAATTGCTTAATTCCCTTTTTGGATTGTTCATTGTCAGTGTATAGAAATGCAACTGATTTTTGTATGTTGATTTTGTATGCTGCAACTTTGTTGAATTCATTTATTAGTTCTAACAATTTTGCGTGTGTGTGTGTATGTGTGAAATCTTTAGGGTGTTCTACATATAAGATCATGTCTGTGAATAGAGATAATTTTACTTCTTCCTTTCAAATTGAATGTCTTTTGTTTCTTTTTCTTGCTTGTTGCTCTGGCTAGGACTCCCAACAGTATGTTCAATAGAAGTGGTGAGAGCGAGCATCCTTGCCTTGTTCCTGATCATGGAAGAAAAGCTTGCAATCTTTCGCATTGAGTATGATGTTAACTATTGGTTTTCGTATACGGCCTTCATTGTGTTGAGGTAATTTTCTTCAATTCATAGTTTGTTAAGTGTTTTATCGTAAAAAGTTGTGGAATCTTACCAAATAAATTTCTGCCTCAATTGAAATGATCATGTTTTTGTCCTTCATTCTGTTAATGTGCGTTCCATTGATTGATTTTCATATGTTGAATCATTCTTGCATTCCGAATCTCACTTGGTCATGATGTATAATCCTCTTAAAGAGTTCTTGAGGGAATTCCCTGGTGCTCTAGTGGTTAGGACTCGGTGCTTTTACTGCCAAGGGCGCGGGTTCCATCCCTTGTCAGGGAACTAAGATCCCACAAGCCATGTAGCGTGGCCAAAAAAAAAAAAAGTTGTTGAATTTAGTTTGCTGATATTTGTTGAGGATTTCTGCATCAATATTAATCAGGAATATGGATATTGGCTTGCAGTTTTCTTTTTTTGTTATGTCCTGTCTGGCGTTGGTGTTAGGGTTATGTTGTTCTCATAGGATGAGCTTAGAAGTGTTCCCTCCTCTTTAATTTTTTGGAAGAGTTTCAGGAGGATTGGTGTTAATTCTTCTTTAAATGTTTGGTAGAATTCTCTAGCTGAAGCCATCTGATCCTTTGTTTTTCTTTGAGATTTTCAATTACGGATTCTATCTTCTTACTAGTTATTGGTTTGTGCAATTTTCTGTTTTTTCATGATTCGGTCTTGGTAGGTTGTATGTTTCTAGACATTTATCAGTTTCTTTAGGTTTTGCAATTTATAGGTATACAATTGTTCATAGGAGTCTCATAATCCTTTTTGTGTGTGTGTGTGCCATCAGTTGTAGTATCTTCTCTTTCATTTGTGATTTTGAGGCTTCTTTTTTTCTTAGTTAATCTAGCTAAAGATTTATCAGTTTTGTTGATCTTTTCAAAAAAAGAACTCTTGGGCTTCCATGGTGGCGCAGTGGTTGAGAGTCCGCCTGCCGATGCAGGGGACACGGGTTTGTGCCCCAGTCCGGGAAGATCCCACATGCCGCGGAGCGGCTGGGCCCGTGAGCCATGGCCGCTGAGCCTGCGCGTCCGGAGCCTGTGCTCCGCAAAGGGAGTGGCCACAACAGTGAGAGGCCCGCATACCGCAAAAAAAAAAAGAACTCCTACTTTCATTGATTTTTTTTTTTCTATTCTCTATTTCACTTAATCCCTGCTCTAATTTTCATTATTTCCTCCCTTCTGCTAGCTTTAGTTTTTTTCTTTGATTTCTTGAGGAATTGTGTCACTTTACAGTTCTTTTGTTTGAATCAGGATCTAAAAACAAGGTCCATATATTGTATGTGATATATTTCTTAAGTCTCTCTAAGTCTATCAGATACCCTCTCTTCTTATTTTGTGCCATTTATTTGTTCAAGTTATCTGGATATATCTTGGTATTTCCTACATTTTGGATTTGTGGTGGTGTTTGACATGTACTATCCTTCATATTTTCTGTAAACTGGTAGAGGTGGACATCTAGTAAAGTTAGGGCTAGAAGCTAGACAGATTCACGTTCAACTTTTCTCCTTTTTTGGTAGGAAGACTTCATTGCTTTCAGTGATGCTGAGATTGACCAGGTGTTGTCAGCTTGGCTCCTCCACTAGAAGGTTCTACATCATCTTTTCATCTAATGTTTCAGCAGTCATTGATGATTGTTGCCTAAAGTCATTAGTCCAGTAGGGATTGTAAAATGGTGATTTTTTTTTAAGTTTGATACATTTAATACAGAATTTAGTAGGCCAGAGTACTAAATAGACTTTCTGGGAGTATTTAGTTGGCTTTTATCTATTCAAGAGACAATGGAAACTTCTTTTACCTCAGTTCTGAATTTTGAAGGAGTTTTTGTGGAGCTTAGAAGTATAATCCTGGGAATTCACTGGCGGTCTAGCAGTTAAGACTCTGCACTCTTGCTGCTGAGGGCCTGGGTTCAATCCCTGGTCAGGGAGCTAAGATCCCACAAGCCGCATGGTGCGGCCAAAAAAAAAAAAGAAAAAGAAGTGTAATTCTGCCTTCAGCCCCCAAAACGATGATTTTTAATCTCATTTCTTCTGCATTTACTAGCTGTGGTTCTTCTACAAAGAATTCTCTTCATCAATTGTTTGGTTATTCTGAAAAAGTCTGTACCAAAGGCAAGACGGATGCTGGATTCTTCCTCTTTATTCATTAGTTTTCAGAATAATTAGTTGATACCCCAGCAGACTTCAGGGATGACCAATAAGCTTTTCTTTTAGGTGGGAGGGAGTATTATGAATTTGGCTATTTTTGCATATCTGACGTGTTTCAATCTAACAAAATGATAAATCTTTTAATGCTCAAAATATCCCATTTTCAGCCACTTGGATCTCCTTCAAATTGGCTTCTATGTCATTTTGTGTGGCCCTAATAGTTGTTGATTGTTTTAGGCTTATTTTGTATATATTCTGCCCCAGACTTGGATTAAGTGATTTCTTAAGGAGCCCTGGTTCCTTTTTGTGGGAAATATTTAGAGACCATAATTTAAGTGCTAGAGGAGCTAAGTGCTACTGGCTAGTGTCATTTCTTAGCTGTTTCTGTGGCTATTGCTGGGAAATAAATATTTTTTTAGAAAGAGAAAAAATTTTAAGTTACATTAGTTTTTAGAGCAGTTTTAGGTTCATAGCAAAATTGAGTGGACGGTACAGAGATTTCCTGATTGCAGGGCTTTTACTTAACTTTCTTTGATTTTATGTTTGTTTCTATTTTATACTGAAATGTTTGGTTCCTAACAACCCGATGTAATTGCTTATTTATCCTATTATGTATTTTATAGATTCAGAATAGTAATGAAATATTATTAATAGGATGAAATCTACCGGATGCAGGTTTATTTGTTTTAATGCAGTTCAAGATGTATTTTTATCCTTAGTCTAAATACTGTCAAAATACTATTTCAAATTCGCTTGAAATGATGCCTTCCTCTGTGGACAGTTAGGTCTGTTTTTCACTTTTAAGAATTATTTTATATTTTTAAATTTTTTCTTTTAAACTGTGTACTTACCTTTTCTCTGAGATGAGGGAGCAGAATTAAATCTGTAAATGTCTGTGAGTCCTGGAGGATAGGGAACTGATCCTCAACTGTGCTCATTTCTCCTCCATTCTGCCATTTCCTCTTCCTCTTCCATTGAAATTTGCACTCTTTATCCACAGTCTCTTGGAATGCTGAACAAAAATCTTCTTGGAACAAGACAGGAATAAGTAAATAAAATTAATAAATCTATAAACCATGGCAGATCATTCACAAATTCCTCCAAATCCATATTGATTATCACCATTCATTCCGTGTGGTGGTTTTTCTTCTACAGCCTGTCTGATGTAATGGTGCTTCCATGATATTTGATGTTTGAAAGGCTCTAGCTCTGACATTATCAATGTGTGTTTTATAGTCGTCTGCAATATTCCTTCTCTTTCTCTTTGCTCTGTGAACTGAGGGATCTGGGAAGCCCATGTGTGTAAACACCCCTCCACCCCTGTCTTCTCCCCTTCTCTTAATCCCTTTTCCCTCAACACTAGGGTGCTAGCAGCCTGGGATGGTTGGGTCTCTGTCACCCTGGAGCTGAGCAGCTCATGTCAGGAATTTTCCAGGCTCTTGGGCCTCTGGGGTGAGTTGAGAAGGTATGTAGGGTGCTGGGGATGTAGATCCATGGAATAGGTGCTTACCTGAGTTATTATGAGAGACTTGAAGACATTAGCATCTTCACGTAATCGGCATGACACATAACCTGTGATAGCACTGAGCTCCTTTTATTTCTTTATTCAGGTTGAGGAATGTGCACAAATAATGCAAATATAATTAATTTTAGTCCCGAGGATTAGGCAACTTGAGGCATGTTCACATTACCTGGTGATGTAAATACCAATGTTACATTGAATCTTTTTTAAAGAAAGGCTTATTCACCATTGAAATAATCTCAACAGCATCATTAACTTTAAAAATGTTGTATTGGACAGTATTAGTTACCTGATATGTATTTGGTCTGGGGTTATTTCATTTGTACTGTGGTCTTTTTTCTCCAGTGTTATATGCATTATGTACAATACATTGGTTGGGGGTGGGGGCACGGCTTGGAAAGGTGTGGGCTTTGACTTGCTTGGAATTGCTTTTTATTCTGTAAGTTCTGTGATCTCATGCACTGTAAATATGGATGCTACCACACCCGAGCACTTGTGAAATAAAACTGTGGCTCTTCAGTATTTGGTTCCAATGCGAATTAGTTAAAAAGGGGTTGGGGAAGTAGGTGTCCAGTAGTTAAGAATCCGCCTGCCAATGCAGAGGACACGGGTTCCATCCCTGGTTGGGGAAGATCCCACATGCCATGGAGCAACTAAGCCCGTGCACCACAACTACTGAGACCGTGCTCTAGAGCCCGCGAGCCACAACTACTGAGCCTGCGAGCCACAGTTACTGAGCCCGTGTGCCTAGAGCCTGCACTGTGCAACAAGAGAAGCCACCGCAATGAGAAGCCCGCACACTGCAATGAAGAGTAGCCCCCACTCGCCGCAACTGGAGAAAGCCTGCGTGCAGCAGCGAAGACCCAGCGCAGCCAAAAAAAAGGGGGTGGAATTTGCACACAGGGAAAATTTTCCATTATATGTATTTGGGGGGAATAAACTCTGAAGGCAGCTTTCTCTCTTTTCTCCTCCCCCCACATTTCTCGATGGCCCTACTTCCATCAGTGGTGCCACAGCTCAGAGATTAAGGAAGCTGGCTCTTTTAGACTGGGTCCTCTCAGGTCCTTCAACATTGAAAGGGGTCACTTTGGAGCCATGAAGTGGATTTTTCCTGTTTACCTTGGCCCTGACAGTCACCAGTTAGAGGCTGTCTCTTAGGTGATGCTGCTTCTGCATCTGTCTGTATCATCCCCTCTGCTGCTTTTCTAAGCTTCCGTTTCAGAGACTTGTCACTGCTCCCCAGGTCCAAATAACATGCTGTTGTTTGTATATCAGACCAGTGTGACAGCTCAGGGAGTGTCCTGACAGTCGAGGTGTCTCACGGGAGAGAGCGGGGCAGTTACCAGGTCCCTGGAGCAAGACAAAGAATGTGTCCTGCTGTCCTGCCCACTTAAAAACCAACTGCTTTTGACCCTTTTTATTGATAGTTTTGAAAAGATTAGCCACAGACCAAATGCCAGAGGCTGTGCTGACTGTCCCACAGCTGCCACTGGGGCTACCACTTGGTTAAACAAGTGGTCCACCGCCATCCAGCACGATCTGTTTTTGGCAGGGGCTCCCCGGTGATCTGAATGGGGATGTGATGAGGATGTCCACTGAGTCTTTGTGGTAGAGGCACCAGTGTCTGCAATTCCAGGAGAACTGTGGGCTTGTTCAGAATTATCTTGGGTGGAGGTGGGCAGTGGGCAGTTCCAGGACATCTGGTTGGCCCTTCCCTTCATAGTGGCTGTTACTCATGGGGAGGCTTCTGGGGGCTGTTAAGTAGAACCATCCCAGTTTGCACTCAGAACCAGGGACATCGCCATAGGGTAGGTCCTCTGACTAGTGAGAAGGACGTGGGCCCTTTCCCGTGGCAACAAGGTGGGGATGGTGGCATTCGGGAGCCCTGGTATATACATACCACTCCAGACTGCATCCAACAGTCCTGATGAGGTCTGGGGGTGCACTTTCCTTAGGACACAGGTGTCCTAAGTCCCACTGGGGAAGGAATATTTATTGTGTGTACTTAGGGTGGCATCACAGGGCCCTTCCTCACTGGGATCCATCCAATCCTTCCTTCCATCAACGGTTTGTTGTAGAACCACCTCAGAGCTGGGAACCAGATGAAGGAGTCATGATTTTCCACTGCAGGGGCTGACCTCAGCCTTTTGCTCACGAGTGATTGATTTTTTTCTTGCGAGACACATCAATCAACACCCTCACTGGTTGGCCAACCATCTCACCCTCTAGGAATGCTGCAGTTTCTGAGCCCTTGCCTGAAGTCACCTCTGTCAACACGCCCCAGCTGCCACTCTGGCCTAGCTGGTTGTGGTGGTGATTATGTCCATCTGCATCTGGTGGTTAAGTGGTACCTCTTTGGTTATGCCAGGATCTCATCACCCTCGAAGACACGAGGGAGCATCTTCTGTCACCCCCTGCCCACAGAGCACAGCCCGCAGGGGACTTCTGGAGGACACCAGGACCCTTCTCACTGCTGTGTTCCTTACTGAAGGGTGTGTTCTCTGGACAGTTCTGGGGAGTATAGTCAGATGTTGGGGTGTCTGGTCACCGTTTTTACTTTCTTACTTCTTGGAGCCATCTCATACCTTCCTCAGGATTCCATGGCAGTCTGGGCACCTCCACCTCATTTCCTGTAAGTCAATATCATGTCCAAGTTCTAAGGAACTGGGTTCCAACAGCACAGGGACTGGGTTGGGCACCTTTACCAAGATGACAGCTCACACATGGGAGAACGCACCATGTCCATACACTCCCCTCTATCTGCCTTGTGTTCTACCCCCTCAAGATCCCCTCCCAGTGTCCCCCCTCCCCCTCCCCAATTAAGTCCTGGCCTTATCTTTCTGGCAGGAGATGTAGGTCTCTTTAAACATTGCCATGGAAGCCTCTGGCATTCACAGAATGCCCTGAGTGGGTGGCTGATTTGAGCCTGTCAACCGGTCTCTTTCTTCAAAGCTTCCAATCTGTTAGTAAAAACCAGCCAACCTCACAATCCTTATAATTACCAGCACCCACCCCTCAGCTCCATTCCACGGGTAGAGCTAATGCAGATGCCCACTCCCAGCCCTGCACAGGTGAGGGCCTTATCGTGTGTGTTTGCATACCATGGGCCGTCGCCACCCACTTAGCACCAGCTGTAAGGTTCTTCCTGCTGTTTGACGCACAGGAAATTAGAAATCCAGGTATTGACTCACATCCTGAGGATCTGCTGTTTAGGACAGTTCTGGTACCAAGTGTCTTAATTTGGGTTCCTCTAGAAGTAAAACATGAAACCAAGGCTGGAGTGCAGGTGATCTGGGAAGCAGCCCAAGAGGGACAGATTCTCACTCTGGGCAACACGACCGTGATTCTGCCAAGGTCTCCTGGAGAGCAGACGGAACGTCTCCCGAATTGCCTGCCTAAAAGAGGAGGGTGGGGCTTCCCTGGTGGCGCAGTGGTTGAGAGTCCGCCTGCCGATGCAGGGGACACGGGTTCGTGCCCCGGTCCGGGAGAATCCCACATGCCGCGGAGCGGCTGCGGCTGGATCCGTGAACCATGGCGCTGAGCCTGCGCGTCCGGAGCCTGTGCTCCGCAACGGGAGAGGCGACAACAGTGAGAGGCCCGCGTACCGCAAAAAAAAAAAAAAAAAAAAGCATCTTGATTAGTTGCTAATAGAAATACATCTTACATCTCAACGCCACAGAGACATACAACCATATGCAACTCTATATATGTATATATAACAAAATTTCATAAAATGACACTTGTTTTCATAGAGAACAGACCTGTGGTTGCCAAGGGGGAGGGGGTTGGGAGAGGGATGGAGTGGGAGTTTGGGATTAGCAGATGCAAACTATTATATATAGAATGGATAAACAACAAGGTCCTACTGTGTAACACAGGGAACTATATTCAATATCCTGTGTAAACCATAATGGAAAAGAATATGAAAAAGAATGTATATATGTGTATAACAATCACTTTTCTGTACAGCAGAAATTAAGACAACATTGTAAATCGACTATACTTCAATAAAACAAATTTTTAAAAAAACACTTGTCTTTACTATGTGCAATACACTGATATTTCTATTCTCTTTCATTAAAAAAAGTGCCAATCATCACCAAATTGAGTTCACAACCTACAAATTGGGTTGCACGTATTGCCTTAGAGTTCATTTAGTCTGGCATCCTGCATACTTATGGATGAAGAGATGCAGGGTTAGAGAGGGATGCTCAGTCATTGTGGGACTCAGCGCAGCACCTAGGATAAGGCTTCAGGGCTTCGGACTTCTGATCTGTTGCTTTCAGCACAACGACATTCCTGTTGAGGGACAACCAGAGCTCCGGCAGGTCACAGCCATGGGATCCAGGGTATGTGTGTGTGTGTTCCAGCCCCAGCACACTGAGCTTCGCCACACCTTGCGAAGAGTCCCCTGCAGCAGGGTTTTCTCTTTGGACATGTAAATTCTGCAGCTCACCCACTGATTGTCACATTGGTGCCGGCGTCTGGAATCCTGCACGTGGCTCCTCCATGCCCTGACTTAGCAGTGGTTTGCTTTATAGCCCAGAATCAAGAACGTACACAAACTAAGAGGGTAGGGAGTCAGTTGCCACTGTTGAAGCGTCTGCTTCTGAGATGCGGAGGGTGGAAGTTCTCATGTGGTTCCGTCCTTGCTCTGTAGAACGCCTCCCAGAGGACTTTCGAGATCGATTACGGCCACAACTGCTTCCTCAAGGATGGCCAGCCCTTCCGCTACATCTCGGGAAGCATTCACTATTTCCGCGTGCCCCGTTTCTACTGGAAGGATCGGCTGCTGAAGATGAAGATGGCTGGACTGAATGCCATCCAGACGTAAGTAGGAGGGCACTGGGCTCTCACCTGGGCCTGGACACCCACCCCTGGAGGGAGGGTCCAGCTGCATCTCTCGGTGCAGCTGTTTCATTGCTCAGAACGGGGAATAGCATGGTCTGGGGTCCCGGGAGAGGCTAGTCATGGGCTTGAGTGTCCCTTCTTTAGACAATTAACTACTTCTTCCAACCTTGAACTTTGTCACCAGAAATCATAAAATGGATATCAGCTTGAAAGGGCAAAGGGAAGTAACAATGGTTGAGCGTTTACTGTGTGCAGGGCACGTTACATGGATGATGCCATTTCTCCAAGGTCACCCTTCTTGTTTGCAGCTGGCGAAACTGAAATTTGCCCAGGCACATGTGTTTGGACAGAGGTTCTGCTGAGATTTGAAGATAAGGGTGTTGGTAGGCAACCATAGCTCCTCTCAGCTCCTAGAGGGATATGCCTGGTTGGGTAGATTCCTGAAACCTAGTTTGTCTTTGTGGTTCTGCTGGGGTGATTCCATGGCCCAAGGTTACAGAATTTTACCCCAAAACTATCTCTCCTTATCTCTTCTGCTGTTGTAAAGTGACTAATTGAGAAGGAAGTTGGGGTGGCTGGCCACTTTGGTTTCTGCATTGCTGATGTGGATTGCTGATAACTCTTCAAAGATAAAGGGTGAGAAAACCCAGCGGCAGATTCCTGGGACAGATGGTTAGGAAGAATCCCACTTGTTTTTCTGGTTCTAGGGCCACTGGGACATGTCTGTAGTTTCAACACTAAGTTCTGGGAGACCAAGACTGTTCCAGGGAACCCTGAAACCATGGGATTGTGGAAAAAAAACACAAGCCAGGGGTCATCAAAGACACCTTTGTGATGGCAGCGGGTGGCTTCATATTTAAAGTTGTGTCCCAGGGCTTCCCTGGTGGCGCAGTGGTTAAGAATCCACCTGCCAATGCAGAGGATATAGGTTCGAGCCCTGGTGTGGGAAGATCCCACATGCCGCGGAGCAACTAAGCCTATGCGTCACAACTACTGAGCCTGCGCTCCAGAGCCCACGAGCCACAACTAGTGAAGCCTGCACGCCTAGAGCCCGTGCTCCGCAACAAGAGAAGCCACCGCAAGCAGAAGCCCGTGCACCACAACGAAGAGTAGCCCCCACTCGCTGCAACTAGAGAAAGCCCGCACGCAGCAATGAAGACCCAACGCAGCCAAAAATTTAATTTAAAAAAATAAACTTTTAAAAATAAATAAATAAATAAGCTTGTGTCCCATGCTGCAGGCAGCCCGAGGAGCTGGTTGGAATTTTATTTTTTATAAATTTATTTATTTATTTTTGGCTGCATTGGGTCTTCATTGGTGCACACAGGCTTTCTCTAGTTGTGGTGAGCGGGGGCTACTCTTCCTTGTGATGTGCGGGCTCCTTCTCATTGCGGTGGCTTCTCTTGTTGTGGAGCATGGGCTTTAGGCATGCGGGCTTCAGTAGTTGTGGCATGCGGGCTCAGTAATTGTGGCACGCAAGCTCTAGAGCGCAGGCTCAGTAGTTGTGGCGCCTGGGCTTAGTTGCTCTGTGGCATGTGGGATCTTCCCGGACCAGGGCTTGAACCCGTGTCCCCTGCATTGGCAGGCGGATTCTTAACCACTGCACCACCAGGGAAGTCCCAGGATTTTTGTTATTTTACCTCCTTCGGGCTATTCCTGACAAAATCTTTTGTTAGGAGGACACAGGGCTTGGAGGTTTTCCCATTTTTATTGAAAAATATTTTTCAAAAAATAAGTATGGGGCTTCCCTGGTGGCGCAGTGGTTGGCAGTCTGCCTGCCGATGCGGGGGACGCAGGTTCGTGCCCCGGTCTGGGAGGATCCCGCGTGCCGCGGGGTGGCTGGGCCCATGGGCCGTGGCCGCTGAGCCTGCGCGTCCGGAGCCTGTGCTCCGCGATGGGAGAGGGCACGGCAGTGAGAGGCCCGCGTACCGCAAAAAATAAATAAATAAAATAAGTATGCCTCTTATTACTTTAGCACAGATATTTTCATTTTTCCTTAGCCCTTACATAGGCATAAGTAATTTTTCCATAGCAGTAATTTGTGTCCATGAACTCTGTCTTTTTTTTTAAGTCAAGCATTAAATAGGAATGGGCGTTCTTTGAGGGTCATACACTTAAAAGTGTTCCCCACAAGTTTGATTCTCTTGGTAGCTGCTGTGAAAACTCAAAAGAAGGCTTCTTTTCTGCGAGTCTGCCTTAGGAAGATGTCTGTGTGTCCTGCGGGTTTATAGTTCTGCAGACTGTTCAGAAATTCATGTAGGACACCTGGATTTTTGAGCTATTTCCAGGAAGGGGCTGTGTGTGTCTTGGCAGGTACGTGGCCTGGAACTTCCATGAGCCCCAGCCAGGACAGTACGAGTTCACAGGGGACCACGACGTGGAGCATTTTATTCAGCTGGCACATGAGCTGGGACTGCTGGTCATCCTGAGGCCTGGACCTTACATCTGTGCGGAGTGGGACATGGTGAGTGCGGCTAGACCTGCCCTGCCTGCCTGGTGTGCGGTCAGGCAGGGATCTGGAGGCAAGTGAACTAAAGCAGCGTTGGTAAGTCTCTAATTCCAGGTAACACAGGCCTGTGACTGAGCAAACCCAGTTGTCTTTTACCTTGAGCAGTGCCCAGGCAGAGAGGAGCAGGGAGGGGTCACAAGGCGTGGGTCCTCCTCTTGGTGGTCACGTACAGAAGTCAGTTTCCTCATCTGTAAAAAGAAGTTCATGGTGTGGCCTCTGTCTGCCTCACAGGGTTGTTGTGAGGTTAAGTGGAGGAATCTGTAGAAAAGGCTTTGATTCTCAAAACATTGCATTCATGCACAGTGATCTTATTTTTATTATGTTTACAATTTCTAATTGCCCTGAAAGTTACAACCCAGAAAGCCCAGCTCAAATACCCCTTCTCCATGACATTTTTCTTCTTTCCCCTCACTGCTAGTAGTAATTTCTGTCTCCCCTAAGACCTTATCATGGCCTCTTCTTCCTTTTTTTTTTTTTTTTTTCCTCTCCTAGGGAGGATTACCTGCTTGGCTACTAGAGAAAGAATCTATTGTTCTCCGTTCTTGTGATCCAGGTAAGTTGTTACAGATGTCGTAAGAGAATTTAAGAAAGCTTAGATAATTTATATGAAAAGAGTCAGGTATTTCAAAGGCTGGGGTACTCCTGGGCGAATGCTTCTGAAAGTTTGGCGAAAGTGTGAGTGTTCATCATGCTCCTCCAGATACTGAATGTTTTAGGAAAGAAGGATTATTTGAACAACTTGACCAGGTCTTGCTGATACCCTGGTAACTCTCTGAGTTGGCACTGGGCCCTGTTTGCGGTTCACTGGCTGATTTTAATGCTTTCTCTGCCTCTGTTCTTAGAGTACGACATGGCTGGTGCTGACTCCCAGCTAATCAGAATGGCAGATGTAGCTTCTGCGGTGGTGTCACTGGATTTCTCAGTAGCTGCGGTGTCTTCAGTTCCTTCGTCTACTTTTACAGAGTTAGATAACTAAATGATAGATAAAATGATAGGTTTTTTTCTTGTCTAGCTGTAAACCCTGATCGATCTGCAGGTCCCATTTAGCTGCTATTCTTTTTTTTTTTTTTTTTTAATTTTTATTGGAGTATAGTTGATTTACAATGTTGTGTTACTTTCTGCTGTACAGCAAAGTGAATCAGCTATACATATACATATCTCAACTCTTTTTTAGATTCATTTCCCATATAGGTCATTACAGAGAATTGAGTAGAGTTCTTAGCTGCATTTCTGTCTTCTGAAGGCTTCAGTTTCTCTTGGTGATGAAGCTGGTCATAAGAGCAGCTAACGCTGATTAAATTTGCTGTGTAAAAGGCTAGTATATTATGTTCTATATGCATTTCCTTCTTAGTGTACTACCCTCACATTTTATGCTCTTAGTATATTAGTGTTTTTCCACATTTTATCTCAGTTAATCCTTACAGCAACTTTATGACCTATGTACTCTGTTATCCCCACTTGACAATGTAAATGTATAATTGATTAGAACTTAATTTTTAAAAACTCAACTGTGACAGAGAGGACACATCACTCAGTCATTCAACAAACATTGGTGGATGCCTCCTGTGCTGCAGGCTTTTTGTCCTAATGGCAGGGGCAGATACCAGGCATACTGGTCCTTGTCCTCTCAGAGCTCCACTGAGGAGACAACTCTCGGCAGGACAACTTTTTTTTTTTTGGGGGGTGGGGGTATGCGGGCCTCTCACTGTTGTGGCCTCTCCCATTGCGGAGCACAGGCTCCGGATGCGCAGGCTCAGCGGCCATGGCTCACAGGCCCAGCCGCTCCGCGGCATGCAGGATCTTCCCGGACCGGGGCACGAACCCGTGTCCCCTGCATCGGCAGGCGGACTCTCAACCACTGCGCCACCAGGGAAGCCCAGCAGGACAACTTTTAGCAGACTTTTAGTGCATGTAGCGCCCCCCATTTCAGAAAGTGGTTGTTAAATCCAGTCTGTTCAGTCTCTGCTGCCAGCCCCAGGGTAAGAGGCTGTGTTGTGTCTCTTTGTAGAAAAAGGCGTGTGATGGTGTTAAACCTGGTTGTCTTCCAGATTACCTTGCAGCTGTGGACAAGTGGTTGGGAATCCTTCTGCCCAAGATGAGGCCCCTCCTCTATCAGAACGGAGGGCCGATTATAACAGTGCAGGTAACTGCAGAGAGGAGCCTGGCCGGGTCAGGGGAGGTTTCCATCCATCCACATTATATATGGGAACGAAGCAGACATGAACCTCATATGTCTATTTCTTTCTCTTTTTTTTTCTTTTTAATTTTTAAAATTGAAGTATAGTTGATTTGCTATGTTGTGTTAGTTTCAGGTGTACAGCAAAGTGATTCAGTCATATACATATATATGTATATATATTCTCTTCCAGATTCTTTTCCGCTCTAAGTTATTACAAGATATTGAATATAGTTCCCTGTGCTATACAGTAGGTCCTTGCTGTTTATCTTCATATGTCTATTTCTTTAAGAGGCAATGCCACAGATGGTGCTTTGATTTAAATTGCATTCTGGGGAGGCATTACCATTTTTGAATGCTTGCTGTGTGAGACTCTGCTGGATACCCTACAAATGCTATTCAGTTATTCCAACCACCATCTTCCAAGAGGTTAAGTGACTTGGCCAAGGTCACGCAGCTGGCAAATGTTGCAGCCTGGCTCCTCCCCGGTGCCACGTTGCCTTCTGGCCACAGGGATGCAGCATGGACTGACCCACTTTGGCGTCTGCACTGCCTAGGCCGTCAGTTTCCATGGGTGTGGAAAGAGGATGCAGTGAACTGGGGCCACTGTGTTTTCTCTCCCACTTGCTGCCCTCACTTTCCTTCTTCCATGTGTTTTTCACTTTGCAGTGACTGGTAGATTGTGAGGTATATCACGTGGCAAGAATTTTTCAAGTGAAAAATAGGTACACTTGACCTGCGATGATTTTTGATGTTTGTAAAAATACTTCGGTAAAACAAAACCATGTCTGTTGGTCATTTACCAAGGGTGCTCTGATTGCAAAGAATACGTTATGTAAAACTGGCTGCATCCCGGACCAGCAAGGGGGTGCGTGCGGTGCTCCCTAGGGGAGCGTGGGCCAGATTTCCTTCTTGTGAACAGCACTGTGGAGTGTTTGTAGGGACGGTCATTGTGGGGAGGGAGCCTGGCCATTTCCATGCCCTTCAGATATGAGAGGGCTGGGCTGGCCAGGGTGCCCTGCGTGGTGGAGAGAGGCCAGGCTGCTACTCCCAGAGGGGTGTACTGATAGCACTCACTGCCCCTCACCTGTCCTGAGTCTGTACCAGTTAAGCTTACAGGAGCCCATTTTCCTGTATGAAGATTTCAAGGCTGAAACTGGGTGTATCTGCATAGCTGGGTCTTCTTCCTTTCTCTTGATCTCAGGTTTTCCTCAATTTCCCTTGCTTTTTAGTCTCTGCTTCTGCCGAAATCACTTTCAATTTATGCTGATGGCTTTTCTGTACCTTTTGGTTATTGAAATGCACCACAATGTCAGCAAATATGAACTGTGCAAGGGAGAGCAATGTTGACTGTCTTGGGGGGAATTTCCTCCTGTGTCCATCCCTGGCAACCTCAGATGACTTGAACTTGACCGTGGATCCTGCCGGAGGACTCAGCTTCCTTCCTCTCCCTTCCCCCCGTCACATCTCCACCTGCTAAAATCCCACCTAATCCTTTTGCCCCTTGATAATTACGAGTGGAGGCCTTCCACCCACAAATTTGCTTCATCCAATTTGTGAGGTACTCATCATGAGGGATTAGCCCTGTTTATACCTGCTGTTTTGGAAGAGGAACAACTGAAAACGTCTGCAGTGTTTTGTTGCTTTATCAAGGAGCTTACAGGGTGAGATAATTATTCTAGAACAAAGACCTGCAACCTGCAAACCTGGCCCTCTGCCTGTTTTTGTAAATAAAGGCCACTGGCACATGACCGTGCCCGACCATTTATATATTGTCTGGGGCTGCTTGTGAACCACAATAGCATAGTTCAGTAGTTGAGACAGAGACATATGGCCAAAAAGCTCCAAATATTTACTCTCTGGCCCTTTATAGAAAAAGTTGGCAAACTCCTACTCTAGAAAAATCAGCTTTCCTCTGAGGCTAACTGCAACTTCGTCTATGAGTCTCAAGCCCTTTTCTGTGTGTTTCTCCTCTTACCTCCCCCGCCTCCACACACACCTCTGCTTTCCTCTCGTTGGCAATGATAGAGAACTTGACTGTACGCTTTATTGCCAGCTTTCTGAGCACTTACCAGGTGCCAGGTATTGTGCAAAAGCCCTATTCATGTATTGGCTCAGTGAATCCTCATACAACCCAGTGAGGTAGGTACACTCACCTCTTACAGACAAAGAGACATTTTACGGGTGGAGCCACCTGGATAAGAAGAGGCAGAGCTGAGGTTTGCACAGGGACTCTTGGGCCTCTGATGCCTGTGACCGCAGCACAAGGCTGTCTTGCGAATGTTGAGCTTTTCTCTTTCTCTAGAAACCTAACCAAATTAGGTATATGCATTTATTACAATCCTGTTTAAACTACAGTCCTGTATTTTATCTTAATACAATGATGATAATGGATAAATAAGATTTGAAAGAGTAAGTGAAAATCAATGACATTGGCTTGGGGCGTGGCCAGAAAAGAACGAGAGGTGCAGAGGCTCTGGGCCCTCTTAGTTGCTAAAGCCGACCCTTAAATTTAGCTCTGAACTTCTTGGCAGCCAGATGATGAAGGAAGACACAGCCATTTAAGTAGCTCTTAATTAAAGAGGAGAAAAAAGAAAATGAGGGGGACAGTACCTTGCCAGTATGTGCAAAGCTTTTCTTAAGATTTATTTCCATTATTTCCAAAGGGACTTCTGAGGCACTAATCAGAGTATCAGAATCAGTCATCCAAGGGGAGTTTCCTGCTCTGTGTGAGTGGCAAACACCTTCGATTGCAGGATGGCTTCATGACCTGTGAAGCCCTTGATACTGGCCTACCACTACCTGTTTTGCTTCTTTTTTTTTTTAATTTAATTTATTATCATTATTTTTTTGGCTGCACCTCGCGGCATACGGGATCCTAGTTCCCCGACCAGGGATGGAACCCGCGTCCCCTGCACCGGAAGCGCAGTCTTAATCCCTGCACCTCCAGGGAAGTCCTTGTTTTGCTTCTTTTTTAAATTATTTATTTATTTATGGCTGCATTGGGTCTTTGTTGCTGCACGTGGGCTTTGTCTCGTTGCGGCGAGCAGGGGCTACCCTTCGTTGCAGAGCATAGGCTCTAGGCGCACAGGCTTCAGTAGTTGTGGCTCGCGGGTTCTAGAGCACAGGCTTCAGTAGTTGTGGCGCACGGGCTTAGTTGCTCCGCGACATGTGGGATCTTCCCGGACCAGGGCTTGAACCCGTGTCCCCTGCATTGGCGGGCAGATCCTTAACCACTGCGCCACCAGGGAAGGCCTGTTTTGCTTCTTGAACCCATAACGTGAAAGTATAGTCAGAGGGATTCTCGCTGAGAAAACCATCGTGCGTTAAACCATTGGGAGGAGGTGCTTTGCAGATGGTGGTGGTGGTGTCTAGTTCTTCTACATCCCTCCCTACCCCCTTCCCACTCCCTGACTCTGCCCATAGGCTTCACGGAGCTACTAGCAATTTTGCCAACAGCATACTCCTTGCAGGAATACTCTCTACCTCTTCCGCTTCCCTACCCAGCGAGTGCCTTTCTGTCTAGAGCTGCCTCGGGCAATCCCTCCGGGGAAGCTTCCTTAACCATCTCTTCCAACCACCCTCAGACTGGGCACCTCTTTTCTGGAGGCTCACAGTTTCTTATGCTCCTGTTCAAAGGCCACGTATCCCTAGGATCACAAAAATTTTGTTTCGCGTTGTGTGCAGGTAGAAATTGTTATGTGTGGGAAATTTTTAAATTTTTGTGAAATTGTGAAGTATACCACACACACATTAATGTGCAGTAATGAAGCGTTATGATGGGAGCAGCCACAGAGTGACCACCCAAGATGGAAAATGGTACGTGGCCAGGACCCTGGAAGCTTCCCAGGTGTCCTTCTTAATCACACCCCACTTCTTCTCACTGTTCTGACTTTCGTAGCCATCAGCTTCTTGCTTTTCTTTACACTTTTACCAATTATGTGCACACCAAGACTTGATAGTTTGGTTTTGACTATTCAGGAAATTGTTTTCTATTCGGGAAATTGTATCGTGTGTATTTTTCAGTGTCATGCTTCTTTCACCAACCTCTATACCTCTAAGATTCTTTGGTGTATTGGATTTTCTGGTGGATCTGGTGTATAGGAAATAAATGAAGGTCATTCATTTTATTGCTTTAGAGCAATGTTGCTTAGCCTTTTTTTCATTGTTGCCCATTAAAGATCCTCTCTAGACATATTTTTCTAATTGCCCCCCATGAAATTTTAATACCTGAGATATACTGTATAATTGTACATATATCTATACTTTATATGAAAAATAAGGTGTTTTTTTTTTTAATCCTATAAAAATCAGCTCCCACCTCTTTGGGGATGCTCTCCACCTCGTTGAGAATGGACACTTCAGAGCAGGGGTTGCCACCCTCAGCACTATTGTCATTGTACCCAGTAATTCTTTGTTGTGGAGGCTGACGATGCAGGATCTCTAGCAACATCCTTTGGCCTCTACACACTGAATTAACAGATGATTTTTCTTCATTTTTTAATACTTCTGCCATGGAAAGGTATTATTTATGTAATGTTTAAAGTATCGGTTGTGTATTAAAGGGGACAATATCACTACAATCTGAAAACTAACACATTGGTTGTTTTCCTTATTTCTGGGAGGTATTAGAAGGTAGGTTTTTATGCTGAGTTGCTTTTTGGAAAATGAGTTTTGAGGACTGAGTGTAGGAGATATTTGGGGATATTACTAAGCCTTGTCATCTCAGAGATGCGCAGGTAGTTTCTCTAAACAAAAGCTTGCCTTCGGACGTTGGAGTCTCCTGATTTCTTTCCCCTCCTCTTTTTAAATTTGCAGGTTGAAAATGAATATGGCAGCTACTATACCTGTGATTACGACTACCTGCGTTTCCTGCAGAAGCGTTTCCACTACCACCTGGGTGAGGACGTGCTTCTGTTCACCACGGACGGGGCGCATGAGAGCTTCCTGCATTGCGGGGCACTGCAGGGGCTCTATGCCACCGTGGACTTCGGAGCAGGTTGGTGTCTACAGTCACAGAAACCCAGCTCACCAGGCAGGTTTGGGCTTTTTACTCCATCGGTCATTCTAAGCAGCTGTTGTTCAAGTGGCAAGGGCATATCGAGTGAGATTTCCCAGACTTTCCTGTATCTGGTAACTGGTAAAATAGAACACCTGATAATGCACCCCTCCATTGCAGAGATCATTTTATGTCAGCTGAGCTGGCCCTTAGGTCAGGAGCTCCATTTCCAGCCCTGGCGGAGCTGGCTGCAGCCTGGAGTCCTGTTCTCTTAGGGGCTGCCTGCCAGGAGCAGTTCCAGGTTGAGGAGTTCCACCTTTCAGGCTCTGTCTGGGATGTGCTGCTCTTCCCTGCTCCCCCTGTCCCCCGAGTCATGGCTGGATGCTCGGGCTGGGTCATGGCCATCGTGAACTCTGAGGCCAGTCCTGGGTTTCGGGGAACTTACCTGGTACTTCCGTTTTCTTTCTACATAAACTCATAAGGCTGGGAACTGTGATGGGCCGGAGGTGGTTTGGCAAATGCTACAAAAAATCGTCTTCCTGATGCATTAGTGCTGTGTAAGCTGCTGAGGTTCCACACATGAAAGGAGGGCTGGGATGCTTCGGGCTGTAATGACATTAAGAAATCTTCATGTAGGTTGAGAGCAGCTTTCATAAAAGGCATGGCAGCTAAATGCAGTTGTGATCCTGGACTTTTTTTTTCCGTGTTTTTTTTTTTCCTTTGTTGTTGTTACGAAGGACATTATTGAGACAATTGAAATCTTTGAATAAAGCCTTTAGATTACTGTTTTTTATCATTGTATTCTGTTTATTTAAAGAATGCCCTTGCCCTTAGGGGATACACACTGAAGTATCTAGGGGTAAGGGGCCATTCTGTCTGCAAATTATTCTCAAATGGCTCAGAAAAAAATATGTATATTCATATAGAGAGGGAAAACCTGATGAATGTGGTAAAATGTTAACAATTGGGGAACCTGGGTGAAGGGAAGATGAGTTCTTTGTACTATTCTCACAGCTTTTCTGTAAGTTTGAAATTATTTCACAATGAAAAGTTACTGCCCCGCCCAAAAAGACCAGCTCTTCAAGTAGCATAAGGATCCCGCTGTTCTCCCATCTGAGGGATGAGACGCATATCCAGCGTTGCCTTCTCTTGAGAAGGATGTACAGAAAACTGAAGTTGCATTTTTAAAAAGATTCTTCTACCCTGCCAACAAGGAAATAACTGGCTCTGAGTGAATTGAGTGTTTCTAGAAACATGGTACGTTGCTCAGAGCATTTGGCGGTGAAATAACTCATCTACAAAGAGCTGCACAGGAAGTGGCATGCTGGTTTCGTCCTGCTTTGGCACACTTCCCAACACAGTGATGAAAAAGCACAGTATTTTTCTGTTGGGAGGAACAAATTGAAGATTATTATGAGTTAGTTGTAAGCATTATTTGTATGTAGGGTGACAGCACATACAAATAATGCTTCTTCTGTGGGTTCAAGGACAGACACTCAAGACCAGTGTGCCTGAGGCAGGTGGGGCTGTGGTAGCTTTATTCATTTGTGTGCAAGAGGGGCAGTGCCTGGGGTCAGATCCCAGGAGAGGCGCCTGAGAGCAGCATTTAAAGATCTGGAAGCTACTGAATGCTTAATAGTGAGAAATGTACAGCCATAAAATAAATGAGATTCCATTCTTTCTTGATCAGCACATTCCCTCCTGAAAGCTGGCCTTACAGAGAAGCCCAAGGCTTGTCCAAGAGCAGGGGGGTTTTGGAGACTTGGCTGGTGTCCCTTTCATGGTGGGACACCCACTGCGGGAACTGGACTGTGCAGTGTGGGGTCAGGGTGTCCTCTGCTCTGGCTGGGAAGCACTGTGCGTGTTCACTGATGTAAAGCAGCCCATTACCTCTCTGGGGAGAAACCCCTTCTCTCTTTAGAGGTGGAGGGGAGAACAGAGTCATGGGAAGCAAGATGAGATACAGGCATCCTAATGGAATATTTCAGAAGAAAAAATTGAGTTCACGAGTGGTCTGGAATGACTGTTGATGTACAAATTAAAATTCAGAGTATACTCCATGATTCAGGGATAAACGTAATCAGAGCACATTTGTCCCTTTGATTTGTTAATTAAGTGGCAGATATTTGTGCCACTATGGTGTGTATGGCACTGTGGAGCTTACCAGGAAGTATGTCCAAAGCAGGGCTATCCTGCAGGGAGCAGCTAGGTCAACCAGATGTCCGAGTGGAGAGAGAGAGAGAGAGAGAGAGAGAGAGAGAGAGAGAGAGAATTTGTACATCAACAGTCATTGTCATTGTCATTCCCATGGCTGACCGTTCTTCTCCCTCTCATTTTTCAGGTGTCAACATCACAGCTGCTTTCCTAACCCAGAGGAAGAGTGAACCCAAAGGACCCTTGGTAAGAATCAGGCGTGAGGCCTGGGGAGATGTTTGCTTGCACTAACTTCATTACCGCTGCTGGGAGAGAGCGATTAACTGCTGCGGGGGGTGGGAATGGATCCTCGGTTTCTCTGAGCCTGAGGTCAGCAGCTGATGGGAGTGTAGAGACCCCCTTCTGGACACATGGGAAACCGAAGAAGCAGTGCTGCTACTTGACACTGAGGCCCTGCACTGGAGGGGGGCAGAATGGGGACCAAAGTGAACATCCCGCCTCCATCAGGCTCTGCGCTTTTGCATACTTCATCGTATTTGGTCATCGTGCCAGCTCTCATAGGTAGTATCATTGTCTCCATTTTCAGTGAAACTCAGAGGCCATGTCACTTGCCCAGGGTCGTACAGCTGGTGAGTGGCAGGGCCAGGATCTGTGTTCAGGTCTGTGTTTCTTGAAAGCTCTTTGTGACAGAGCTTCTCCACCTTTAGTGTGCTTACAAATCACGTGGGACTCTTGCTAAAACGCAAACGTTGATCTGTTGGGTCTGGGAGGGGATTGAGATTCTGCATTTCTGACAAGCAACCGGGTGACACGGGGAGGTAGGTGTTGCTGACCACTCTGGGAGCCGCGGGGCTCTGTGACATGCTGTGTAGGTGCCTGGGAGGTGGAGACGGAGGCCAGGTCCTGGCAGGTGTGCTCAGCCCATCAGTGATGCAGCGCTCTCTGTGCTTCCCTTCTCCTTGCAGTTGTGGCAGTTGTCCTTGTCACTTGGCCCCGTGTAAGGGGGAATATCCTGTGCTTTCCCTGCAGCAAGTCAGGCTGCCCCGCCTGTGTACCCACCTTTGTACAAAGCAGCCTTTTCTCAACCTGGTCTCTGCTTCGTGAGCCATGCAGAACCCGAGTTCCCAGACTCCGGGTGGAGCTATTTCCTGGAGTCTGAGACAAGAACTCGCCCGAACACGTCCAGATTTCTCTTTCCTTCCATAGATCAAGGGCTTGGCAGGGTCATGCCCAACAGAAACAAACATTAAGTGCTTGGGGCCTGCTTGGCAGAATATTTGGACAAGTCTACCTCACTTTAAGTCAACCTGAGATCTGAAAATCTAGATTCACACAAAGGGTGAATTTGGAGCTAGTTATTTTATAAACATTTTGTCATCTGATTCTTTTGCCCAACAAACTTTCCTACCATATTCAAACTGAGGATTGGTTAACAAGATTTTGATGCAGGTACAACTTTTCAGGGACACCTGTGTTGTCCACACCTGAGACCTGAGTTTAGGCAATGCTATATGGGATGTCCTCATTGGTCCCCCAGCTCCAGGTAAAGTAGTGAATGGCAGCTCCTCTCCCCACCTGTTCCTCGGTAGAGAACCTAGGGCAGTAGTTACTGAGAAGCCCAGCATGTAAAGGTCTTAAGTCTATCCTAAGCTCCATATTCCTTTCTCTTTTCAGGTCAATTCTGAATTCTACACTGGCTGGTTAGACCATTGGGGCCAACCTCACTCAACAGTCAAGACTAAAACGGTGGCTTCCTCCCTTCACGATATTCTTTCCCGAGGGGCCAGTGTGAACATGTGAGTGTTATTTTTCGGAGGGGAGGCTGTTCTCCGTAGCTGTGGGCTCATGGTGAAGTACTGTCTGTTCTCTTGTTTCCTTGTAGGTACATGTTTATAGGTGGCACGAATTTTGCCTATTGGAATGGTAAGAGCAACTTAACATCTATTTGTAGAATCTAATCCTAAAATGTTTTTGGTGCTTGATTTTTGGAGGGGTGTGCCTATGGACAATTGTTATTTTCTATTTTTGCTTACTTTCTCCCAAATTTTCTAATATATAAGAATTGCATATATAACTTAAAAAATAATTTTTCTTTTATTTATTAAGAAGAGGAGGAAAAAAAAGGTGAGAAATGTTGAATTTACTTTTCTATTGAGAACTGATTTTAAAAAATTGAGTATCCAGGTGTTATGAAATAATCAATGTTATATAAACGAGGAACTGTATTTGATGATTATAAATTACCCTTCTATACTTGTTTGAGATGCTCACAAATTACTTGTTCTTTTAAAATTTAATTCAGAATTTTCATTTAATTTACAAATGTGTTATAGAATCATAGAAATGGAATATTTTTCTTATGTAAATACGAATCTTTCAAAGTTTTCTTTTCTTTTTTCATTTTATTGAAGTATAGTTGATTTACAGTGTTGTGGTAGTTTCAGATGTACAGCAAAGTGATTCAGATATAGATAGATATAAATATATAGATATGTATTGTTTTTCAGATTCTTTTCCCTAATAGGTTATTATAAAATATTGAGTATAGTTCTCTGGCTATACAGTAGGTCAAAAAATCATTCTTCCTTAAAAAAAAATTTAAGAGACATAACTTGTACATTTAGAAGCTATTGTTTTAAATCAAGCTAGTCGGGCAGGTCATAGTCTCTGGCTATAACTTACTTGTTCATATATTCTGGTCTTTTTCTTATCTTTTTTTTTTTAAAAAAACACTTTGTTTTGTTGAGATATAATTCACATACCATAAGATTCATGATTTGGGGAATTTCCTCGCTGTCCAGTGGTTAGCACTCCGCGCCCTCACTGCCGAAGGCCTGGGTTTGATCCTTGGTCGGGAAACTAAGACCCCACAAGCCACATGGTGTGGCCAAAAAAATAAATAAATAAATTCATGATTTTAAAGTACACGATTCAGTGGTGTTTAGTTTATCACAAACTTGTGCAGCCATCATCACCATCTAATTCCAGAACATTTTCATTACCCCAAAAAGAAACCTCGTACCCAAGAAATGCCCCACTCTCCCTCCTCCCAGCCCTTGGCAACCACTAGTCTACTCTCTGTCTTTATGGATTTGCCTATTCTGGACATTTCATACGAAGGGAACCATACAATTTGTGGTCTTTTGTGTTTGACTTCTTTCATTCAGCATAATCTTCTCAAGGTTCATCTATATTGTACTGTGTATCAGGACTTCGTTCCTTTTTATTGCTGAATAATATTCTATTGTGTGGATATACCACATTTTGTTTATACATTCATCAACTGATGGACGTTTGGGATGTTCCCCCTTTTGGGCCATTATGAATAATGTTCCTATGAACATTATTACCTATGTGTAAGTATTTGTTTGAACCCCTGTTTCAATTCTTTTGGCTGTACACCTAGGAGTGGGATTGCTGGTTCATATGGTAACTAACTCTATATTTAGAGTTAGAGGAACTGCCACAGTGTTTTCTAAAGCAGCTGCACCATTTTACATTCCTGTATGGCCTATATGGTCATTTTTTTTTAGTAGGAAAAATTATGGTAAAATTCTCTTCATTGCCATTGACTTTTGCAAAGACAAACCATCCTATATTGCTTTTCTCTAAACCTCATTCCCCACATCTCTCCACATCTGCGTTTTCCTCTAGGAGTCATTGAGGGTGCTTTACAGTTGAGTTTTGGAAGCTTAATTGGACCTTAGTCTCCTGGTGTTAGTAATTGGACACTATCAGCTCTTAATGAAGTTTCTTCTTCAAACTGCTATCTTTTGTGCAGGGCAGGATGGTCAAGGAGAAGACTTTGGTTAAAGTATTATTAACATTATTTTTAGAGCCAAAAAATGGAGATAATGCAAAGTTCAAATGTCATTTCTTAAAAGATAGTAGAGTGCCAAGGTTGGTAATTGAAGTTAGATCAGCCCTGTGTCTGTCTTCCCCTTAGAAACACTTCAGATTTTGTGATGCCTTTTGCATTCAGAAAGTAGGGATTCCTCCTAGCTTCCATCCATGGAACCAAGACCAGTCACCAATCCAGGAATAAAGGCTGATATTGTTTGAAACTTTATAGTTCATGAAACAATTTTTTATATCCGATTATTTTATTGAAAACAATACATTCTTTATTTTTTTAAAATATATTTATTTATTTATTTTTGGCTGCATTGGGTCTTCGTCGTTGGGTCTTAGTTGCTGCGTGCGGGCTTTCCCCAGTTGCGGCAAGCGGGGCCTATTCTTTGTTGCGGTGCACGGGCTTCTCATTGCGGTGGCCTCTCCCGCTGCAGACCTTGAGCTCAAGGCATGTGGGCTTCAGTAGTTGTGGCATGCAGACTCAGTAGTTGTGGCTCGTGGGCTGTAGGGCGCAGGTCCAGTAGTTGTGGCACACTAGCTTAGTTGCTCCGTGGCATGTGGGATCTTCCCAGACCAGGGATCAAACCGGTGTCCCCTGCATTGACAGGCAGATTCTCAACCACTGCGCCACCAGGGAAGTCCCAATACATTCTTTTTTAAAATTTACGTATAATAACTGATTCACTTTGCTGTACACCTGAAGCTAATACAACATTGTAAATCAACCATACTCCAATAAAAATTTTAAAAATAAATAAATAAAATTTACATGTATAAAACTACCACTCAGAAGTTGTCCTTAATCCTGTCCCTTGCCCCTGACCCTGCCATAAACAATACAAGGCTCTTTTCTGCCTCTGTTTTCCCATTTAGTCCTCATAGCAGTCTCATCTGGGCTGGGGATTATGGACCCACTTTACAGATAAGAAAAGCAAGGTACCAAAAAAGTCCACAAGATTCCCATTCAGTTGGTAGAGAGTGGAGCCTGGGCTCAAACTCAGGCCTTGGAAAGCTGGTCACCGCTCTTTGGATAACTCCTTGCAGCCTGAAGCCTGTGTTTCCAACCCCCAAACCAGCCCCTCTGTGTTTGCGGTCCTCTCTCTCCTGCCCTGTTGCCCGGTCTCTTTGCAGGAGTTGGGCGAGGGGGTGAGCAGTCTGTGCTTTTGGCTGCAGTTCTTCGGGCCAGCTTCCCAGAGGACGGCATGGGAGAAAACCTGACTCAGGTGCTCACTGCGTTCCTGCCCACAATAGCTGCCCATGCTGTGCAGATAGGCGCCCACTCTGTGCTCATGTATCCCCACGGGAGCCAGGCTGTCCTCTCCTCCTCACACACCCTGCAAAGCTGAGGAGCGGTACATCCTGCCATTTCTCTTGTCTTCCTACCTCACACTCCCCAGCGTGGCCAGAGGAGGCTGAAGTCAGCACTGTTTCCCTAGGACACTGCCCTGTGGGGATCTGAAACATCCAGAGGAAGATTCTGCTGGTAGAACTGCACACACTTAGTTTTCCAGTCTGTCCTGTAACCCGTTGGCCAACTTCCCAGCCTGGGTTGCCTTGGCCCGTAAAGTATGTTTCTGGGTGTTCACACTTGTTGACACTCCTTCACAGAGCTCCTTCTCATGCATGGCTCTGCAGGGGCCTTGGGTAAACAAGGCCATGCCTACCACTAGGATGCCCTTGGTCTAGTGGAGCGAGGTCACTGCCACACTGAGCGAGAGGAGGGACCATAAAGGAGAAGGTGAGCTCCTTGCAGCAAGGGATGTGGTTTTTCTTTTCTTTGCATCTCACAGCAAAGGATGTGTTTTAACATAGGTGTTCCCAGAGGCAGGAGAGTAAAAGTAATATGACTGGATCAATTCAATTGGTTGAGTGGTCCAGGTCTTTCAAAATGTAGATTCTGTGCATTGAACAGATTAGACAGTCTTTGGGGGATGACCTGATCCTTGGCCTCCCTCTTCTGTCAACCCCGCCACCAGTAGGATCACCCAGGGCGGCTCCATCATTCGTGAGCTGTGGGATCACTCCAAGGAATTCATTACTAAATCATAGTGAACTGTCAGATTTTGTGCCTCATTTACTTAAAAATTAGATTGGATATAAGATTATCCTAAAATAACTTTATTCTTTCACACACTTGCACTGCAAAACGCTCTCTGGAGTAGAAGAGAAAGGGGTGGCATGGAGCCTTGCTGGTCTGCAAAAGGCAGCGTCAGTGTCACCTGGGAGGCTTACTTAGAAATGCAGAGTCTCAGGTCTGACCCTATCCCTGCTGAATCAGAATCCCAGGTTGGGCTAAGGAGTGTGTTTTAACGAGCTCTCCACGTGACTCTCAGGACAGGGCAAGTTGTACTGACACAGGGTCACTGCCCAAATTTGCAGAGTCTCCTATCTGTGAATGTCACCTGTGACAAGGCTGGGGCCCACTGGTCTAGACTGTGCCCCTTGGACAATAATTGCAGCGCTGTTTGCTTTTGGCATCCACAGTATTGGCATTATTTATTAGTCTCTGTGGCAGGTCACGTTCCCTGGGAAACGGACTCTGAGACTGCCTGGCACGAGTTTATTGACGTGTGCTCCCAGTGGCAACACCAGAGTCAGGATTGGGCAGAAGGAGAAGCTGGGCAGTGATGCAGTCTCAAAAGTGGCTCAGCTGATTCTAGAGGGAGCTCTGGAGCTGGGATGGCCCTTTGAGGCAAGGGGACTGGGCTTTTATATCCCTGCACTGGTCAATCTTTGGATGTGGGCGATCCCAGGAGGGGTGTAATCTTGGGCAAGGTGGCCCAGCAGATGTCAAGGACCAGAGAGGGGCACATCTGAGAGCCGTCCTCAGCAAGCACTCCCGGTAACTGGGGGAATGAGTGAGTCAATGTGAGAGGCACACCACAGCACCCCCCCTAACTCTTTGCAGACATTACAAACGCCCAAGGTTACACTTGACTTTCAGTGGGCTGATGTGTATCTGCAGTCATCTCCCAGTTTGTTTGGTCTGATAGCCCCTTAGTTGTTTGCTGCTGATCCTGGGCCCAGAAAACTGTGTGTCCACCATGGACCTTTTCTCAGCCACACATGAGGTGATGAACAAGATCACGGCTGCAGGGTTAACAGTCAGACGTGTGAGTCATGCCATAAGTCTTGCTGTTGCTGGTTGTGAGATGTCCAGGGGGGTTGTGGGGAGCTTCAGAGGCCCTGCTTGTCCAGTGACAGGGCTGTCTGCTGGGGTCGCTGAGAGGGTGGATGGGGAAGGTGCTCTGTAGGCTCTAAGAGCTTGGCGAGGGCCACTTGCAGGACGAAACTCGTTTCTCTAAACCTTGCCTCCTGAGGGCCACCTCTGTGTCACTTAACAGTTGACTCTAATGTGTTCCTTATTTTCTCCCTCCACAATGCCAAGCCATGAATCCCAAAGAACTTCTCCCAGGGGAAGGCCTTCCGTAGTAGCTAGTGGCACGGTTTTGTCTTCCAGGAGCCAACACGCCCTACCAAGCACAGCCCACCAGCTACGACTACGATGCCCCCCTGAGCGAGGCCGGGGACCTCAGTGAGAAGTATTTTGCTGTGCGGGATGTTATTCAGCAGGTGAGTGCTTTGTACGGGCTGCAGGGGCTGGTCTGGGCCAGAGCCTGCCCGGGACTCACAATGCTCTGTAGACGACTTCCTGGAGCCTTTGTGTTTAAAAGGACAGATAAAGGGAAGCATGAGCAAGACTTGGCCTTGAGTCTTGGTCCCACCCGATTAAGAGTGAGCCTGAGGGCTTCCCTGGTGGCGCAGTGGTTGAGAGTCCGCCTGCCGATGCAGGGGACACGGGTTCGTGCCCCGGTCCGGAAGGATCCCACATGCCGCGGAGCGGCTGGGCCCATGAGCCATGGCCGCTGAGCCTGCGCGTCCGGAGCCTGTGCTCCGCAACGGGAGAGGCCACAACAGTGAGAGGCCCGCATACCGCAAAAAAAAAAAAAAAAGAAAAAAAAAAAGTGAGCCTGTCAGCAAGGTACTCCACAGTACGTTGTAAGGATTAAAAAGAACACAGATAAGGCCTCCAGTACAGCCCTGACACATCTGTTGTCCAGTAAGCAGTGGCCATTTATACTATTATTCATACTAAACAGAAGAAAATGTGTGTCCACATAAGTAGCTGAAGTACGCAGGAAAGAACATCCGTGGGCATTCTGAACACAGTACAAATGTGAGCTGTCAGCAATGCTTCATTTTTCTATTTGGGGCAAGTGATTGCTGTTTCCTCCGGGCCTGACACCTGAATGCTTAGTCCTTGCTAACGTTGTGACCTTTGAGGCATCTAACGCACCCAGGTGGGGTTTCCTGTCTCTGTGTGGCTTTAAAAAAAAACCCACAGTTTTTCTGCTCAGTCACCTGAGTTTTTAAGTTAAAAAACAAAGATTTTCTGCCTATAAATGGTATGGACTTTTTTTTCTGTTAGTTTTAAGTATGCTGTAGTCTCCGTTTAAGCCTAAGTGTTATTTATATTATGAAAAATTTTAAACATATTGAAAAATATGATCTATACTTAACTACTCTTAGAGTTTGTCCATTTGATCTACGTTTCCAGATGTGTGATTAAAATGTTGCTTGTGTGATTTTTATTGTGGGTTTAATCTCTGTAGAATTTAGAGTGATGGCTCCCAAGTTCTGTCTTGTACGTTTGTTCTCTGTTTCAAAGTTCTCTATTCCTATCTTTATTATTCCCTTCCTTTATTTGAAGCTTACCTTTTAAACTGGGCTTTCTTCTTTTCTTTTCTAATATAAATACTCAAGTCTATACATTTCCTTCAAGTACTGCTATGGTGCCATATCATAAGTTTTGATATGTAATATATTTATTATTGTTTGCTTTTAAACATGCCTACTTTGATTTCTCTTTGACCCTTCAAACGTTCAGAAGTGAGTTTTTAAATTATTAAACGTAAATATTTTTCTAGTCTGTTGGTTTCTCACATATTTGCATTTGGTTGGAGAATGTAGTGTGTATGATACCAATCCCTTGAAGTTTCTTGAACCTCTCGGTAGAGCCTGGCCTATACCAATATGAACAAATACTCTGTGTATTCTCGAAAAGACTTCGTGTTTTATAATTGTTGGCTATAATCTGTATATGTGTTCATTAGATTAAGCTTATTAATGGTTCTGCTGATATCTTTGATATCCTTCCTAAATTTTTTGGTCAGTTTATTGTATTAGTTATTGAGAGAGTTGTGTTTATGTATTTCTTCTTGTAGTTCTGTTGGTTTTTGAGGCCATGTTATTAGTATGCAGACTGAGAATTAAATCTTTTAGTATCATTATATGGAAGTCATCTATCTCTGATAATGCTTTTTGCCTTAAAGTCTGTTTTGTCTGATACTAATACTACCTGCATTCTTTTGGTTAGTATTTATCTGGTATATCTTTCACAATGCTTTAAGTTCAACCTTTTTATATCCTTTTTAGAAAAACACGTGTCCCGAAACAGACTCAACGGACGTAGAGAACAGACTTATGGTTGCCAAGGGGGGGGGAGGGATAGATTGGGAGTTTGAGATTAGCAGATGCAAACTATTATATACAGAATGGATAAACAACAAGGTCCTGCTGTATAGCACGGGGAACTATATTCAATATCCTGTGATAATCCATAATGGAAATGAATATAAAAAAGAATGTATATGTATAACTGAATCACTTTGCTGTACAGCAGAACTTAACACAACATTGTAAATCAACGTTACTTCAATTAAAAAAAATTAAAAACGTGTCCCTTGTAAACAGGATATAGCTGGATTTTTAAAAAATCTAGTTTGAACATTTTTGTCTTTTAACTGGTGCACTTGTTCATTGTCATTCATTATAATTCTTGATACACATCAATTCATTTCAACCATCGTATAATAATCTATTTGTCCAGCTCTTCTTTTTGTCTTCCCTTATTACTTTCTTTTGAACTGTTTATTTTTGTTTCCTTATTTCATCTCCCTCCCACCCTAGTTTGGATGTTATTCACTATATTTTTATTCTTTTAGTGGTTACCTATTGAAGTGTGAAATACGTACCCCCCCAAAAATACAACTCAGTATAGAACAACGTGAACCCCTGGAACCAACACACAGCCCCCCAGAAGCTCCCCTCATGCTCCTTCTGGTCATTGACCTCCCATTGACCTCTATCACCATAGGTTAGCTGTGCTTGTTTTTTTTTGCGGTATGCGGGCCTCTCACTGTTGTGGCCTCTCCCGTTGCGGAGCACAGGCTCCGGACGTGCAGGCTCAGCGGCCATGGCTCACGGGCCCAGCCGCTCCGCGTCATGTGGGATCTTCCCAGACCGGGGCACGAACCCGTGTCCCCTGCATTGGCAGGCGGACTCTCAACCACTGCGCCACCAGGGAAGCCCTAGCTGTGCTTGTTTTTGACTTTATATAGATGGGTTCATACAGTATGCACGCCTTTATGTCTGGCTTTCAAAAAACTTTAACATTCAGTTTTTACTTATAATAATTTAAAATTAATCCATATCTTTACTTCCTTCCTACAACCAGAACTTATCTCACGTTAACTCCAATTACATCCTTCCTGACTTATATGCTCTGAATGTCATGTATTTTAGTTGTGGGCTAGTTGTGGATGTAAATCTTCAAGGGAGATTTGTTTTCTCCCCTATTTATTGCTGTGCAACAAATTACCTACAAACTCAGTAGCTTAAAACAACAAATGTGGGACTTCCCTGGTGGCACAGTGGTTAAGAATCCGCCTGCCTGTGTAGGGGACACAGCTTCGAGCCCTGGTCTGGGAAGATCCCACATGCCGTGGAGCAACTAAACCCATGCACCACAACTACTGAGCCTGCGCTCTAGAGCCCGCGAGCCACAACTACTGAGCCCATGTGCCACAACTACTGAAGCCCGTGTGCCTAGAGCCCGTGCTCCGCAACAAGAGAAGCCACCGCAATGAGAAGCCCGCGCACTGCAACGAAGAGTAGCCCCTGCTCACCGCAACTAGAGAAAGCCCGCGGCAGCAAAGAAGACCCAACGCAGCCAAAAATAAAAATTAAATAAGTAAATAAATTTAAAAAAACAAAAACAAATGTTATGACCTCACACAGCTTCTGAGGGTAAAGAATCTAGGGGTGGCTTAGCTGGATGTTCTAGCTCATGAATTCTCCTGAGGTTGCACTGAAAGCTGTTGGCGAAGCAGCAGTCTCTGAAGACTTATGTGAGGCTGAAGGGTTCATTTCTTTCTTTCTTTCTTTTTTAATATTTATTTATTTATTTGGTTGCACCAGGTCTTAGTTGCACCACGTGTGTTCCTTAGTTGCAGCAGGCGGGCTCCGTAGTTGTGGCATGCATGTGGGATCGAGTTCCCTGACCAGGCCCCCTGGATTGGGAGCGTGGAGTCTTACCCACTGTGCCACCAGGGAAGTCCCTGAAGGGTCCATTTCTTTCTTTACTTTCCTCTTTCTTTTTTTTAATTGAAGTATAGTTGATTTATAATGTTGTGTTAGTTTCTGCTGTACAGCAAAGTGAATCAGTTATACATGTATATATACATATTCTTTTCCATTATGCTTTATAACAAGTTATTGAGTATAGTCCCCTGTGCTATACAGTAGGACCTTGTTGTTCATCTATTTTTTATATAGTAGTTTGTATCTGCTAAATTATCCTTCCCCCACCCCTTCCCCTTTGGTAACCTTAAGTTTGTTTTTCTATGTCTGTGAGTCTGTTTCATAAATAAGTTCATTTGTGTCATATTTTAGATTCTACGTATAAATGATATCATCTGGTATTTGTCTTTGTCTGACTTGCTTCACTTAGTATGATCATCTCTAGGTCCATCCATGTTGCTGCCAATGGCATAATTTCTTTTTTTATGGCTGAGTAATATTCCATTGTATATACATACCACATCTTCTTTACCCATTCATCTGTCGATGGACATTTTGGTTGCTTCCATGTCTTGGCTATTGTGAATAGTGTTGCTATGAACATAGGGGTGCATGTATCTTTTTGAATTATGGTTTTCTCTGGATATATGCCCAGGAGTGGGATTGCAGGATCATATGGCAACTCTATTTTCAGTTTTTTGAGGAACCTCCTATTCTTCTCCATAGTGGCTGCAACAACCTACATTCCCACCAACAGTGTAGTAGGGTTCCCCTTTGAAGGGTCCATCTCACATGGCTGTGTGCAGGTCACTAAAGTTCTTTGCCATGTGGGACTCTCCATGAGGCTGCCCACGATGTGGCTTCCCCCACGGTGAATGATCCGTGAGAGAGTGGGCACCTCCAGATGAAAGCTGCAGTCTTTTTATTACCCAAACACAGAATGACATCCCATCCCTTTTTCCATATTCTTTCCACTAGAAGCCAGTTACTAAGTCCGGGCCATATTCAGGGGAATTAAGTTCCACTTGTTGAGGGGAAGAGTATCAGAGAATTTGTGGGCATGTCGTTAAAACCACCACATCCCCCTACACTCAGGGCCATATTTATGACGGGCAGTGTTCATTGTAATCACAGGTAGCCTTTGGTTATGCCACTAATCAGATAAACAGGTTCATTTATTTCCTTTACTGTTTTTTTTTTTTAATATTTTTTATTTTTAGAGGTTCCTTTTTTTCCTTTCTGTCCTAATTTTGTTTAAGTATATAAAATTACAAGGTATCAGTATTTTTAGATGTTTCCCCTATGGCTAAGATTTCCAGAAAATATGTCTTCGAATGTCCTGCCTGGAGTAAAGGGCTGGTTGCCAGCATTCTGCGCCCTGGGGCAGGATTGGAGGTGGGGGGTGGGGGTGGGGTGGGGGGGGTAGTTACTTTTTACTACGTGCATGATCACATTCTCCCCTTTTAAAATGTCCTCGATGCTGCAGGTTATCCATGAAAGCAAAGACCATGTTTTCCCCTCTCGGGAGAATAAATCTCTAGTCCCAGGTGGGAGGGGGCATTGCATAGAGCAGCGTTTCTCAAATACCAGAGCATCAGAACCACCTAAGTACTTGATGGAAATGCAAATTCTACTGAATCAGAAACGCTGTGGATAGGGTCAGCAATCCAAGATTTTACAGACCCCTGGGTGATTCTGACGTGCGCTAGAGTTTGAGAACCTTTGGCTTGAAGAAGGGGAAGAAATCTGAGGATCATGCTGCTTTACAAATAGCTTTCACCCAATCCTCCTTATTTTAGCACCTGTACCTCCCAGTTCTAGAAGTATCTGGTGCTTCCAATTTTGAGCCTTTTGGTAATTTTGCAGTCTGATTGAATTGGTTCTTAGTTGTCTCCCATTCTGGATTAGGATTTGGCTTTCTTACTACTGATTTGCCATTCATTTGTCCATTTTCCAGCTTCCAGAATTTTGTTGCTGTTGTTTCCTCTTCTGTTCTTCAGTTCTGTGTATTTATGTCTTAAACAAAAATCTGTTTACTGAGATGTTTACTGGCATTCTTTTGGGAAAGAATGAAATTAGATGTTATGTTTAATGTGCCATCTTAACCTAAATGATCTCATTCTCTGTAATGGCTACACGCTATTGTGCTATTTAGATTTACTGCCATTTACTTAATCCATTTCTAATTGATGGGCATTTAGATTATTTTCAAATTTTAAATGACATCTCATGTACAGTTCAAGGAAGCTACAGGAAATTTTCTTTTTTCTTTTTTTTTTAATATTTATTTATTTATTTGGCTGTGCCAGGTCTTAGCTACAGCATGTGGGATTTTTTTTTTTTTTTTTTTTTTTGCAGTACGCGGGCCTCTCACTGTTGTGGCCTCTCCCATTGCGGAGCACAGGCTCCGGACGCGCAGGCTCAGCGGCCATGGCTCACCGGCCTAGCCACTCTGCAGCATGTGGGATCTTCCCAGACCGGGGCACGAACCCATGTCCCCTGCATCAGCAGGTGGACTCTCAACCACTGCACCACCAGGGAAGCCCAGCATGTGGGATTTTTAGTTGCATCATGCGGGATCTAGTTCCCTGACCAGGGATGGAACCCGGGCCCCCTGCATTGGGAGCGTGGAGACTTAGCCACTGGACCACCAGGGAAGCCCCTGAAATTTTCTTGAACTATATTACAAATGGCCCTTCAATGAAATTGCATCAGTTGAGTCTTATTTCCCCACACTTTTACCAATACTGTGAATTATCAGACTTTTTGACGTCGCCATTTGATATGTAAAAGGATAGTTTTAAAAGTAAGCATTACTTTCTTTAGTAATGAGTACTTGGAGTTGTACACCCTTTCATGTATAAATTGTCCATTTATGTTACTTTTTCTATGAACTATTTGTTCAGGTTTTTTCATAGTTTTTCTGTTGAGCTATTTGTTCTTTTTGTAATTTGCAAGAGTTTTGTTATTGTGGCATTTTTCATTTTTCACAGTTTGGGGCGGGTTCCTTTTTTTTCTGTAAAAAATAATCCTGTGTTTTTATGTAGTCAGATATGTTACTTCCCTCCTTTATGGCTGCTTCCCCACTGTAGTAGTATAAATAAATTCTCAGCATGTTTAAAATTTTTATGATTTCATATTTTACATTTAAGTGCTGATGTGCATGGAATTTTTGTTGTTGCTGTTATTAGGAGTGAGGTGGAGACTTAGCTTTATTCATCTCTTAAATGACTAGACAGTTATCCCAGCCCTTTTTATTGACTTATCAGTTATTTTGCCACTGGTTTGATGTGCCCATTTTGTCACCTACTTAATTTCCATAAGTATTTGGGTCTATTTTTGAACACTTTCTTTTATGTTATTGATTTTTTTTTTTTTTTTGCGGTACGCGGGCCTCTCACTGTTGTGGCCTCTCCCGTTGCGGAGCACAGGCTCCGGACACGCAGGCTCAGCGGCCATGGCTCACTGTGCCTAGCCGCTCCACGGCATGTGGGATCTTCCCGGACCGGGGCACGAACCCGTGCCCCCTGCATCAGCAGGCGGACTCTCAACCACTGCGCCACCAGGGAAGCCCAATGTTATTGTTTTTTTTTCTCTTTTATTAATACCAAACTGTTTTAATTGTTACCTTTACAATGTTTTATTATCTGGTAGGATTAGCCTTCCATCTTTTTTCAGTATTTCCCCGGCTATTCCTGCAAGTTTACTTTTCTATGTAAACTTTCATATTATTCTATCAACTCCAAAACAAAACAAAAACTCGAGATACCTGTTGATGTTTTAAGTTTATACATCAAATTAGGGGTGATATTTACAATATTGAGTCTTAGCTAAGAAAATGCCTTTCTATCTATACAAGTCTTCTCTGATGTCCTTCTTATTTTAAAGTTTTCTTAAAGTAGTCGCTGTCCATTTCTTAATATGTTTATTCCCAAATATTCTATGTTTCTAATACTAATATCATTATAAAAGGAGTCTTTTATTTCTTTATGAGAAATATTATGATATATATTTGTCTTTAAAATATAACCTACTTAAAAAATGTTAAATATATAAAATAATGTCACACATCCATGTACCTGGTACCTAGATTTAACACAGGTTATTATGAAATCTTTGCTTCTGATTTTTTAAGAAAATAATACATCACAGATAAAGCTGGGTTTATTTCCTGTTTCTTCTCCTCCCTCCTCAGAGGGAGGAGGAGGAATAGTATTTATCCTTCACACACATTTTTGTGATTTTTTACCACAAATGCATGCATCCACATACACTATATTTAACTTTTTGTCTCTTTAAATTGTACATGAATATTCCATTTACTTCCCTTTTTAAGTTACTGATTTCTTTGATTTTATTGTAGTGCCTGTGGACTTATTTCTTTTACAGTCTGTTGCCTCATCTCACAAACCACTTCAGGTTTGTTTATTTTTAAACAGATTTATTTAGATATAAATCACATACCATAGACATCATCCATTTAAAGTACACAATTCAGTGGGTTTTGTATGTTAATTGTTTTTAATTGTGATAAAATATATATAACAAAATTTGTCATTTTAACCATTTTTACGTGTACAATTCAGTGGCATTAATTACATTCATAATGTTGTGTAACCATCGCCATTATCTATTTACAAAATCTTTTCATCCACCCAGACAGAAATGCTAACTATTATGCAATAACTCCCCATTTCCCCCTCCTTTCAGCCACCGGAAAGCGCTAGTCTACTTTCTGCCTCTGTGAATTTGCATATTGTAGATGTTTCACAAAAGTGGAACCATACAATATTTTCCTTTTGTGTCTGACTTATTTCACTTAGCATAATGTTTTCAAGGTTCATGTTATAGCATGTATCAGAAGTTCATTTCTTTTCATGGGTGAATAATACTTCATTGTATACATACAGACAGCCCTCCATATCTGTGGGTCCCACATCCACAGACTCAACCAACTACAGATTGAAAATATTTAAAAAAAAAAAATTACAGAAAGTTCCAAAAAGCAAAACTTGAGTCTGTTGCACGCAGGCAATTTTTCACATAACATTTACATGGTATTTACAACTATTTACATAGCATTTACACTGTATTAGGTATTATAAGTAATGTAGAGCTGATGTGAAATATATGAGAGAATGTGCACGGAACATATGCAGATGTACTCAAGTCCCTTGAGCTTCCTGGAATGTTGGTATCTGTGGGGGTCCTGAAATCAATACTCCGCAGATACAGAGGGACGACTTGTATACCACAGTTTGTTTATCTATTCACCTCATTCATCTCTTGATGAACACTTGGGTTGTTTCCATCTTTTGGCTATTTTGAATGATACTACATTGAACATTGGGGCACAAGTATCTGTTCAAGTCCCTGCTTTCGATTCCTTTGGGTATATACCTCTCAGTGGTGTTGCTGGCAGGTTTCTTTTTTTAATTTTTTTTTATTTTTTGCGATACGCCGGCCTCTCAGTGTTGTGGCCTCTCCCGTTGCGGAGCACAGGCTCCCGGACGCGCAGGCTCAGCGGCCATGGCTCACGGGCCCAGCCGCTCCGCGGCATGTGGGATCTTCCCAGACCGGGGCACGAACCCGTGTCCCCTGCATCGGCAGGCGGACTCTCAATCACTGCGCCACCAGGGAAGCCCGTGGCAGGTTTATTTTTAGAATCATTTGCCTTCTGAAATAATGAGCTTTTCTATGCTTAACATAGAAAAACAATCCAAGTCAAATTTAAAAGCAGATATTTTACATGTGCTTTTCTTGCACAAAACATCATCTAATCTTTGGCCTCATCATAACCTCACGGTTTTTTTTGCGGTACACGGGCCTCTCACTGTTGTGGCCTCTCCCGTTGTGGAGCACAGGCTCCAGACGCACAGGCTCAGCAGCCATGGCTCATGGGCCCAGCCGCTCCACGGCATGTGGGATCTTTCCGGAGCGGGTCACGAACCCGTGTCCCCTGTATCGTCAGGCAGACTCTTAACCACTGCGCCACCAGGGAAGCCCAACCTCACGTTTTTATTCTCCCATATATTTAGCTACTTCTTTCTGCCCCCTCCCCCAACCCCTGCAACCCCTCACATTTTCTTGATCTTCCCTGACTCTTAGGATTGATGGCTGTTAGAGTCTTTCACCATCACCCTCCATAGCCCTCTCTGCTGCTGTTCAAGGGCGCCTGCTCCACAAACCACCAGCCTGGACCATTCTGCTGTCACACTCTGGCCCTGAAATCAGGCAGGAGGACTGTGAACTTCAGTGTGGAGTGGCTGGAACAGGGGTTTGTGCTTCCAACCTCAACTGGACCTTTAATTATCTGCACTTCTCTATTTACATCCTGGTCTCTTCTCCCCATCTAGTGGGAACCAACACTGCCATGCTTTCTCCTTAAGGTACAGGTGATGCTATCTCCTCCTTCACCAAGAACATTAATGCTGCTGAATATACCATGTGAAATAGTCAGATATACATTTCAGAAAGGGTACTGAGTGAGGCACCAAAAGCGAATGTATATTTAAATGAGTAAAAAAGAAATCATTACAAACTTTCTGTTACCAGGGGATAAGTGGGGGGAGGGATAAATTGGGAGATTGGGATTGACATATACCCACTACTGTATATAAAATAGATAACTAATAAGAACCTGCTGTATGGCACAGGGAGCTCTACTCAATACTCTGTAATGGCCTATATGGGAAAAGAATCTAAAAAGAAAAAAGAGTGGATATATGTGTATGTATAACTGATTCACTTTGCTGTACACCTGAAGTTAACACAATATTAATCAACTATACCCCAATAAAAATTGTTTAAAAATCATTACAAATTTAAAAATTTTTAAATTAAAATAATTGCAAACATCACAAAACTTAAAAACATATTTTGGCTTTATTAACTGAAACACCTCTGTCATCCTTCTTTCCTTATATTCTTTTGGCTGCATGCTGTTTTATTGTCTCTTCGGATGATAACAATGTTTGTAATCTTCTCTAGAGAGACTGGCAATCTCTCTCAAGTGTGACTGACTGAAATTTGTTTTTTAGTATTGATAGTTTAGAAAAACAGGAAAGCTTCACATTTTGTTACTGATAGCGTTATATGAATATTTAGGATTGTTATCTAAACTGGGGAGATCTCTCTCAAATTCTTTCATGCGTGAGCTGTAATATTTGGAAGAAATTTCTGTAGACATGTCCTGGCCCCATAACATTTTTTTTAACATCTTTATTGGAGTATAACTGCTTTACAATGGTGTGTTAGTTTCTGCTTTATAACAAAGTGAATCAGTTATACATATACATATATCCCCATATCTCTTCCCTCTTGCATCTCCCTCCCTCCCACCCTCCCCATCCCACCCCTCTAGGTGGTCACAAAGCACCGAGCTGATCACCCTGTGCTATGCAGCTGCTTCCCACTAGCTATCTATTTTACATTTGGTAGTGTATATATGTCCATGCCACTCTCTCACTTCGTCCCATCTTACCCTTCCCCCTCCCCATGTCCTCAAGTCCATTCCTAGTAGGTCTGCATCTTTATACCTGTCTTGCCCCTAGGTTCTTCATGACCATTTTTGTTTGTTTGTTTTTTAGATTCCATATAAATGTGTTAGCATATGGTATTTGTTTTTCTCTTTCTAACTTACTTCACTCTGTATGACAGACTCTAGGTCCATCCACCTCACTGCAAATAACTCATTTTCTTTTCTTTTTATGGCTGAGTAATATTCCATTGTATATATGTGCCACATCTTCTTTATCCATTAATCTGTTGATGGACACTTAGGTTGCTTCCATGTCCTGGCTATTGTAAATAGAGCTGCAATGAACATTGGGGTACATGACTCTTTTTGAATTATGGTTTTCTCAGGGTATATGCCCAGTAGTGGGATTGCTGGGTCATATGGTAGTTCTGTTTTTAGTTTTTGAAGGAACCTCCATACCGTTCTCCATAGTGGCTGTATCAATTTACATTCCCACCAACAGTGCAAGAGGGTTCCCTTTTCTCCACACTCTTTCCAGCATTTATTGTTTGTAGATTTTTTGATGATCTGGCCCCATAACATTTTAAACCCTGTTTCCCCTCCACAACCCACATATTTCTGGAGCTGGATGCCTTAGAGCACAATCATATTGCAAGTCAGCATAATCTGTTAGCAATAGTTTACCTATTCATAGGAGTGACAGTGAACCTTGTAAATATATTCTGTGCCCAAATTAAATAAATCCCCACCTCAGCTCTCCTTTGGTTGAATCTCAAAGATGCCTGTAGCCACTCTAAAGCCTCCTGACCCAAGAGGATGTTTAACACAGGAAAGCTGGAGCGGAAAGAGGCGAGGGTCTTAGCCTTTGGTGGTTAAATTGCATTACTTCTGCAAATTTTACAAAAACCTATGACCATGAGAACGCACTGCTAGGACCCTCCCTTGGGGCACTTCTGGCTGCAGAAGATGAGTTCAGCAGCTGCTGCGGTAACCTAGGGGTTAGATGATGGCGGGGCCAACGGGGAGTGCAGAGGAAGCAGTTGATTTGAAAAATATTCAGGAGGTAAAACTGGTGGAATTTGGCAACCGGCTGAATGCTGGTGTGAGGAAGAATGAGGAGTCATTGATTTGTCCGGGTTACAACCTTGGTTGGATAACTAGATTGGTATTGGGGTCAACAGCTAACATTGAGGGTTGCAGAGAAGGCACAGGTGGGAAGGGGGAGGGAGAAGCAAGTTGAGCTCAGGATGCCTCTGAGGACATCCAGGTGGAGGTGTCTGTCTGGCAAGCACCTCACTTAAGAATGAGAAGCTCCAGGAAGAATCCGTTAGGCACGGATTCTGCACTCATTGTGGAGGTGGAGGCTGAAGTCCAGGAGAGTTTGAGATTGCACGCAGAAGCTGAGTGAGAAGGGCAGCGGGCCAAGCAAAAGACAAACCCAGAGGATCCCAAGCATTTAACCAGTGGCCACAGTAAAATGAACCCATGAAGGAGACAGAGTCTTCAGAAATTAAGGTAATTCAGTAGCTTATGATAGATTGCAGCTTAAGATGTGGTCATCTTTCCCCACTTCTCTTTTTTGATATTTCAGGTTTGGAAGAGAGAAATGAACGACTTTAAAAGTGAGCTCTTTCTTATGAGCCTTTGTAGATGTTCACTTCGATGGTTTGTTAGATGGTATTCAAAGTATTTGTCTGCATCGAGGAAAAGAAATGGGATCATAAATACCCCCATATATAGCTCTTCCTGCCTCTTTCCTTCACCAAAGACTTAAAAAGTCGAATGGGTCTCTTCTTTAGTTCATCTCAAGAGTAAGCTGGGTGGAGATGGACAGTCTCTTTCACTGACATGGACTCCCAGAGATGGGAATTTCCCAGCAGACTGCACAAGCTTGTGCTCAGCGGTGAAGACTCCAGGCAGCCCTCACACAGGACTCTTCAAGGCGTGACAAAGCTCGTGATATTTGCATTTTTAAATGTATTCTCTTTGGTGTGGGTAAAACTCAACCAGACGCGGTTAACACTTTGACCTCGAGGATGAAGCGTAATACTATAGGGTAGCGCCCTCCTCCTTGGTAGCAATTCCTGAGAGGGGCAGTGGTGAGTTTATTTTTGTATGCTTTTGAATGAATTTCAGACCGATTTTTTAAAGAGTTTTGTTCCAGTTCTTCATAGGGATTCCATCAAAGATGAGTCCAGCTGACTTTCTGAAGATGGGTCATTCTGCAGAAATTAAGTTGTAGTTGAGGACCTTGATGACTGGAGGGGATCTCGGAATTCCATGAGGGTGGTAGTGAGGCTGGGCGGGGACTGGACATGACAGAATGGCCATCGTGATTTTCAGTACCTCAGAAGCTTAATGAAGTTTGAAACTTGACCCAGGACCAGTCTACACTGGCTGATTGATAGTCCTTCTTGGTTTATGGCTGGAATGACATTAGCTCAATGGGTAGACACAGCTGTCTCTTGATGATCCATGTTGCTGGTGGACACAGTGTTTACGTCTGATAATTAAGGATTTCGATGTGAATATTACTTAATGAATGTTAGTCTTTTTTAAAAAAATTTATTGAAGTATAGTTGATTTACAACGTTGTGTTAATTTCTGCTACAGCAGAAGTGACTCGGTTATACATATATATATATATATATATATATATATATATATATATATTCTTTTTCATATTCTTTTCCATTACGGTTTATCACAAGATATTGAATATAGTTCCCTGTGCTATACAGTAGGACCTTGTTGTTTATCCTTCCTATATATAATAGTTTGCATCTGCTAATCCAAATAGTCTTTTAAAGCGTCACCTGTACTCTTGTGGCATTAGTCTATTCATTTCCTACAGAGCTGGCTTTTCTAGTCTGTCTTCCAGAGTGGTTTCTCTGAAATGCTGATCTGGTCAGGATGCCTTCCATGACTCTGCCCCTGTTTTCATCAAGCCTCATCTTTCAATTCTCCCCCTTTTTTTTGGTGCCACTTTAAAAATATTGAAGTATGGTTAATTTACAATGTTGTGTCAGGTTTGGGGTGTACAGCAAAGTGATTCAGTACTTTTTCATTCTTTTTCAGATTCTTTTCCATTATAGGTTATTACAAGATATTGACTATAGTTCCCTGTGCTATTCAGTTCTCACTTTCTTATATGTGAGTCTCTAGCCTTAAAATGAAGGTACATAAAATTCTAGAATTTTACAGGAGGTGCAGTTTACAGCTCCTGGCCTCTGCACAAACTGGTCCCTCTGCCCTTATCCATCTGGAAAATGAGGTCACATCTCTTTACCTTCTCTGGGGTTTGTCTTTGATTCGTCTCTCTGAAGATTTAGTCACACTTTGTTTTCCGTCACCACATTATACTGTGGAAATCTTGAAGACACAACTTCTCCTAGTTTGCTAATATAACTTGTTTATACATTCTCACTCTGGACTAGGGGCTGTTATTATCCTTAGTACCAAGCGTAAGACCTGACACAAAGTACTTTCCTTTTTTTTGCCACGGCTTGTGGGATCTTAGTTCCCTGACCAGGGACTGAACCCGGGCCCTGGCAGTAAAAGCGTGGAGTCCTAAACTCTGGCCAGGGAATTTCCCAAAGTACTTCCTAAGAGCTTGTTAGAGATAAATGAATGAAAACATTAGAGATCTTGGGAAAAGAAAAGTTGGTCGCCATTGAATCTATTGGATTACACTGGGAAAAGAGCTGCTTCCCATGTTGAATTTGTCCATCTAAACAGGTAGGATAAGAAGCAGTATTTATGACTGCTCTTAAAACTATGATTAAAGTACAAATTACTATGGAGAAATAAAGGTTCAGAAGTATAATATTTTGGCATATTTGTCTATTTCTTTTCTGACATATTAATTAGTTGGACAGAAGATTAGAATTTTGCTGTATGATAATCAATGAAAATTCACTATAATTTTTTTTTAAAGACAGAAGATTGTGGCAAGTGGAATAGACACATGGAGGCTTAATAATGAGAATATAATGAACTCATACCACTGATTAAAAATTCAAGATCCAATTAGATAATTGGGCAAAAGACATAAACAAGTATAGACATTTGGTGAAAGCTTTGGCATACACTGTATTAAGAATCATATAGAGCTTCCCTGGTGGCGCAGTGGTTGGGAGTCCGCCTGCCGATGCAGGGGACACGGGTTCGTGCCCCGGTCCGGGAAGATCCTACGTGCCGCGGAGCGGCTGGGCCCGTGAGCCATGGCCTCTGAGCCTGCGCTTCCGGGGCCTGTGCTCCGCAACGTGAGAGGCCACAACAGTGACAGGCCCGCGTACCGCAAAAAAAAAAAAAAAAAAAAAATGAATCATATAAAATGCTTATATCATTTGACCTAATGACCCCTCACTTGGAACTTTATTAAAAAACATTCTGAACGTGGAAAATGCTATAGACATGAAGTTGTTCATTGCAATATTATTTATAATATCAAAAATTGGAAATAATTCAACTCCTAATATTGAAAGGTTATGGTTATGTAAACCATACATAACCATAGGTAAATTCTGTCATATTCGTTTGACTGTAATATGCAAGTAAATAAAATTATTGTTACTATTTGGTCATGTCAAAAGTGCTTTTGGGGCTTCCCTGGTGGCGCTGTGGTTGAGAGTCCTCCTGCCGATGCAGGGGACACGGGTTCATGTCCCGGTCCGGGAAGATCCCACGTGCCGCGGAGCGGCTGGGCCCGTGAGCCATGGCCGCTGAGCCTGCGCGTCCGGAGCCTGTGCTCCGCAACGGGAGAGGCCACAACAGTGAGAGGCCCGCGTACCGCAAAAAAAAAAAAAAAGTGCTTTTGGTAAGTGGCAGTAGCAAATTACAAAATTACCTCCTATCTTTATGTGTGCTTAAGTGGGGAGGGGGTGTAGGAGGAAAACTAGAAGAGAGAAGGTTTTGTGGGATTTTTTGGTTTTGGAATTATGGGGTAAGACACTTTCTACTCTATTATTGTTCAGCAAAAAAGGAGTCAAGATGGAGCTGTAGAAACAACACTAGACTTGGAGTCAAAGTCCCAGCTCCCTCCCTTTCCCTCTTTAAAATCTTGAGCAAGTTCCTCAGTCTCAGCTCTAAAAAGGAAATATAATAACTAGCTATGAAGGTCTTTGTGAGTAGTAAATAAGATGAGAGAACTGGCTGAATGTAGGTTGAATAAAGGTGTCTGTGCGGTGACTCTTTCTTCCAATGTGGTAGAGGGATTGCAGTCCTGGCTATATTGGAATCCACCTTCACTTCAGGAGTTAGATGTGCCATGGTCACTCCCATGTGCAGTGAATAGGGGACCTCAGAAAATGAATTGTACAGCTGTCAGGTCTCCTTTGTGGATTTGTGTTTACTTATTTTACTGACCAGAATGGGGGTGGGGGGGAATGGAGTGGGTCAGCTTACAAAGAAGAAAGAATGTGGTCTAGACTTCAGGGAAAGCTGGGAAGAGAGATCTTACATCTTACTCTAAGATTAGCAGTAACTCTGGCCTCACATTCATGTTACTATGAGTCATGAAGATCATTTTTAATATGATCTTTCAAAAAATTTTTCACAGAAATATAGACTCATAGAATATTAGAAATACAAAGGGTTCCCAGTTCAAGATGGCTGTCTGCCTACATATTTGTCTCTTCTCCCTTCCAAAATGTTACTAAATGATAAAAAAGGATTTTTTTTTTTTCTAATGAAGCCAACAAGAGCGGAGCTGTCCATGCATGAGAGATTTCAGCGGATTTCTGGGAAACAAAAATAGGTGGAGCAATGGTGGCTGAAGAAGTAGGATAAGAAAATCTAGGTTCCCAGTGATGATGGAAAGGGAGTTGGTTATAGGAACAGGGAACAGGGAGAGATTGGCCTTAAAGAACCCTGGAGAGCCAGGGCCCTGGAAATGCAGGCATGGAAATGAAAGGGTGGAAATGAAAAGGATGAAAATGAAAGCTGAAAATGGGAAGGCTGATGAAACTCTACATATTTCCTGTCATGTCCTTCATTTCTTCACCCCACTTTGAAATAGACTATCCATCAGGGAAGCATCTTTCTATCAGTTAGAAAATCAGAGGATTTTTAAAAAAAAAAAAAAAAAAAGAACAGCCCCAGAGCAAAGACCCCATATATTATGTCTGACTCCCTGCCAATTCACCCTAAAACAAAGCTCCCAACTGCACAAGCCTGGCCCCTGTACCCAGAGCAAGACTGGCAGAGAGAAGCTGAGTGTGCAAACGCTAGCGCACCATCTGCATTGCCGTTAAATATGAATAGACAACTAAGGATGACGGCCAGATGTTTGAGCACATCCGTAAAACCTGCAAAGGGAAAGACAAAGACCAAGATGAAATAAACAGAAAAATAACCCTAAAGGCAACAGAGAATTCAGGAGACAGGAGAGATCTTAAACAAAACAAAGCAAACTTTCTCAAATTTATATCCTTTAGAGAGATTTGAGAAGACATTGCATCCATAAAATAAGAACAGGATACTTGGATAAAGGAGACCGAGAAAAAGTTATTGGAAATTAAAAATAATATCCTAGAAATTAGAACCAGAAGACAGAGATGGAAACAAGAGAGAATATATGAGACATACAGAGGAAGAAACTAGGATGTGCAGGTTACTTACAAGGAAGGGGAAAAAAAATGGAGAAAAAGAAAACATCAAAGAAACAGTACAGATTTTTTTTTTCCAAAACAGAAAAGGATATCTGAGTTGCCTAGCATAATGAATGTAAAAAACATATGTATCCAGACACATCCTTATAAAAATTTAGGACATCGAGGATAAACAGCCTACAAGCTTCTAGAGAGAAAAAGCTGGTCACCTTTTTCAGGAATGAGCCTGGCATGAGCCACAGCAGGTGATAGAGGACACAGAACAGTACCCTTGTCATTCTAAGGGAAAATGATTTTCAATATAGAATTCTATACTCATTCAAATTATTAATTAAAGGTGACATATTCAGACATTGCGAAGATTCAGGAAGTTTACCTCCCATGTACCAGTCTTTAGGAAGTTACTTGAGATTTCTCTAGTGAAATGAGGAAGTCATGAGAGTCTAGAAACAGGAGGGAAAAGCCAGAAGAATAATGAAGGTGAATCCTGGACTCTCAGGGAATTTGCTGGTGGTCCAGTGGTTAGGACTCGGCGCTTTCACTGCTGTGGGCCCAGGTTCAATCCCTGGTCAGGGAATCAAGATACCACAAGCCATGCGGCGGGACAATAAATAAATAAATAAAATATAAAAGTTTAAAAAAAATCCTTGACTGTCAAGCCTTGGAGCAGGAAGACTGAGGGTTCCAGTAGGAAGTTTTCTAGGGGGGGAAAAGAGTGGGGGGAGAAACTTGATACCGTCTCTGGAAATTTGGAACAACCTAAAGAGGTGTTAACCTAACGGCAGACAAGAAAAAAGAAAGCAATTAGAAACCCCAGGGAAAAGAAGAGAAAAAAATCATCTACAAGGAAAGAGAACATGCCATCCCAGTACATATTCGCCACTTAGCTGTGCAGAGAGCAATATTTATATAATTACAATAATGTGAGCATTGGTGATTTTTTTTTTTTTTTGGCTGTGTTGGGTCTTCGTTGCTGCATGCAGGCTTTCTTTTTAGTTGCAGCGAGTGGGGGCTACTCTTTGTTGTGGTGCACAGGCCTCTCATTAAGGTGGCTTCTCTTGTTTCAGAGCACAGGCTCTAGGTGTGAGGGCTTCAGTAGTTGTGGCCCATGGGCTCAGTAGTTGTGGCTCGCGGGCTCTAGAGCACAGGCTCAGTAGTTGTGGCACATGGGCTTAGTTGCTCCGCGGCATGTGGGATCTTCCTGGACCAGGGCTTGAACCCGTGTCCCCTGCATTGGCAGGCGGATTCTTAACCACTGCACCACCAGGGAAGCCCTGATTTTTAATTTAGAGTCAATGTACACTTGAAGGGAGGACTTATGGCTATAGACTAGACCTTTAACCTTGACAATGTAAAAAGTAAAGTTGATGGTTTGGAGGTGGGAGTGGAGAGGAGAGCTCAGCAAAGCGTGCAGATAGCCTTATCTTTAAATGTGTGGACACAAGGGATGTCTTAGTTGGTTAGAACTGAGATATAAGTATATGATATTATTTAAAGCTACAAATTCAACCAGTAGAGAAAGTGAAAATGACATAACCACATTGGTAAGAAAGGGAGATACCCAGAAGAGTACAGCTGAGCTAAATCCCATGTATTAAAGAAATCAATAATCATGCTTTAAATTGATTGAACAAGAAATAGCAGATGAGTATATTATTTAGAGACTAAAAGAAGCAAAAATTGGAAGAATTAAATGATTTTAAAATGGTTTCCTCTGAAGAACAGAACTAAGAGAATAGTGAGTCAGGAGACTATCGCTTTTTACTATAGCAGTGTTTTATCCTCTTCTTTTTTACTACTTTTAAAAAGGGAAGCAGAGAGAGCAAGAGAGAGGAAGGAAGGAAGGAAGGAAGGGAGAAAGGAGGAAAGAAAGAACTGTAAGGATCCTGACAGATCATAATACAACCTACTTGGAGATTCCAGATGGACATAGACGTTTTTAAGACCTGGGAATTACACCCATACCTTCTGATGTTAATATAAATTGTGTGTGTGACTCTGTGTGTGTACATATTTAATATTTTATTTAGAAAATAAAATATTTTTATTTTCTAAATTTTTTTATTTAAAAATAATTTCAAGCTTACAGAAAAGTTTCAAGACTAAGAATATTACAAAGAACACTTGTATATTCCACACCAAGATTCACCCCTGTCAACATTTCACTCTATTTGCGTCATCATTTGCCCCTCGCCAAGCCCGTGTGTTCCCTAAACCTCTGGAGGGTTGCAGACATCAGGACCCTTTACCCCTAAATACTTGAGTGTGTATTTTGTAAGAATAGGCAGGAATATGCTCTTATATAACCACAGCAAATTTAACATTGACACAAAACTTTAATCTACCAATGAGATTTAATCTGCAAATACCATCTTTTCCTACTGTAAACTCCCTCCCTTCAGAGTCCTTTTTACCATGTACCTTTTTCCTTTTCTCCTCCACTTCAATCTTCTGCTGTCACCTTTATTCTACTTGTTTTTGCTTTCGGTTTGAAGTCTTTTGTTCTATAATTATTTGAATGATTCCTGGAGCTTAAAGAACAGACATACAAAGATATACACTTAGATTCTGTTTGGGGGAGAGTTTTTGGTTCCTTTGCCGTTCCAAAAATCACTGGCACTGTTGTTTGACTCTTTGACCCTCCTTTTGAAACATGAATTGTATAGATATCTTTCTGAGAGTTTAACAGCTGTTTTTCTTTTCTGTTTTTTTCCACTCTGGTTTATAGTTTGAAAAAGTACCTGAAGGCCCTATCCCTCCATCCACACCGAAGTTTGCATATGGAAAAGTTGGTCTGAAAAAGGTAAGAAAAAACAAAGTGACAGAAACATTGAGAGTGAGGAAGTGGAATTCAGCAGTCGTGAGTGAAAGCGTTATGCTGGGGAATTGGTTCGTTATTTTTCTGTGAACTTGTTTTCTGTGAGACTGATGGGGTGGATGATGTTTCTGGGAAAACGGGGACACGGGAGGTGAGAGACTCTGTGTGCATGTTGACAGGGTGAGCACATGGGGCACGAGCGGGCATTCTTAGATCATTTTGGTTCCATTATCCATGTCAAAAGCAGCACTAGGAGCCCTTGTGGGAATAACGTGCACCTTATTGTTATGGCTGGTGATGTTCTTTTCTATAATTCACCTTTCTCAAAGGGGGTTCTCAAAAGGCACAGACATTAACCCTCAATTATACACTCCCCTCCATCTCAAAATTATGTCCTCGTGGCTTGTGGCTTATATGGTAATTGGGACATCAGGGGGGAAAGCTAGAAATGAATCATAAATATGAGTGAAGACCATTTTATTCTAGGGAAAGAGACAAAGAAGTGAGGTTTCATTTGATAGGAGTGACGTAGCCCAAATCAATTTGTTTTGACCATCTGTGTCTTCAGGTTTTCCCCTCTGATAATCCGTAACTCCTACATGGGTTAACTCACAAGGAAAAAAAGTTACATATTTCTTAAGAATCTTGATAATTCTAAAATAGCATCATAAGTTTTTATCTTTAAGCAAAATACCAAACATGATTGTATAATTTTTCCATTCATGAAGCCCTTTGATATATTATTCGTTGGTTGAGCTCTTGTAACATTTTCCACCTAGTGTCGGATAGGTGTGTTATGATCTACAAAGAATGTGGTCTCTCTGCCTGATAGGAATCTTGCTTTAGATTAACCAAACTTTAATCACACTTGTAAAGGGAGTATCTTCTACTTCTTCATTGCTACTACTACTTAAGGAAAGGGTTGGTTTGAGTCTTTTTAAAAACTTTTTAAATTTTTGGCTGTGCTGGGTCTTCATTGATGCGCGTGGGCTTTCTCTAGTTGTGGCGAGCAGGGGCTACTCTTCGTTGCGGAGCATGACCTTCTCATTGTGGTGGCTTCTCTTGTTGCGGAGCACGGGCTCTAGGGTGCATGGGCTTCAGTAGTTGTGGCGCACGGGCTTAGTTGCTCTGCGGCATGTGGGATCTTCCCGGACCAGGGATCAGACCTGTGTCCCCTGCATTAGCAGGCGATTCTTTATTTTTGTGGTACGCGGGCCTCTCACTGTTGTGGCCTCTCCCATTGCAGAGCACAGGCTCCGGACGCACAGGCTCTGGACGCGCAGGCTCAGCGGCCATGGCTCATGGGCCCAGCCGCTCCACGGCATGCGGGATCTTCCCGGACTGGGGCACAAACCCGTGTCCCCTGCATCGGCAGGTGGACTCTCAACCACTGAGCCACCAGGGAAGCCCTTGGCAGGCGATTCTTAACCACTGTGCCACCAGGGAAGTCCCAGTTTATGTCTTTACAGAGCTGTGAAAATTTTATTTTTATGCAACAGAAAATAACTGCAAATGTTTCAAACAACAACATTGCTAAAACATAGCTACCTTAGTACCAGAGCACATTTTGTTTACCAGGAAGGAAAATTGTGAGACCAGAAACTAAATATATACAATTGAAGATAGCAAATCGGCATATAACTAAATGAAGTTTAAGTAGAACATAGTTATATAGGATAAAAGCTTTCACCATGAGTTGAGTTCCTTTAGTTGTCCAAGTGGGAGAGCACCCACTCAGCTGAATTGATGGATTCCTGACCGGGGCTTCCCTGGTGGCGCAGTGGTTGAGAGTCCGCCTGTCGATGCAGGGGACATGGGTTCGTGCCCCGGTCTGGGAAGATGCCACATGCTGCGGAGCGGCTGGGCCCTTGAGCCACGGCCGCTGAGCCTGCACGTCCAGAGCCTGTGCTCCGCAACGGGAGAGGCCACAGCAGTGAGAGGCCTGCGTACCAAAAAAAAAAAAAAAAAAAAAAAAAAAAATTCCTGACCAGTATCGTATTAGGGAAAGCCCTGGGTTTGGAGCCAAACCTAACTGCAAATCCTGTCTGCGCCTTGATTCAAGTGAGCTGCTCTGAGCCCCATTTCTTCTTTACTAAAAAGGGACCATAATGCCTGCTTTTCCCGGTGTTGTGAGGATTCAGTGAGGTATGCGGGTAAAGTGATGTCTCCCCTGGAGGCAGCCAGAGCTTATAGCCATTATCATTGTTGTTATTGCATCAGAATAAACACCATGAGCTGCAAGAATACACAATTATAAGTATGAATTGAGTGTCTACCTTGTGCTGGCATTGGAGGTACGCTCAGTACAGACCCTGCCCTTAAGGAGCTGACAGTCAGCAAGGACAGCAGTGGTATAAACAACTGGAAAGTGATACAGGCGTGGGAAACATGCTGCAGACCAATTCAGAGGAGGGCACAGTCGGAGCTACTTCATTGGGAGTGGTGGGAAGGCTTTACGGAGCTTTGGTTTTCATGCATTTTAAGGGCCTTTCATATACAGGAGGTTGTGTTTGCAGATAGGTATGTTTGAAACTATTTTTAAGTTTATCATCCGTTAATTTTCATCCAGAGTTAAGGAATAGATGGAATTGATTGAAGGTGACTGGGGGACAGCACTAAGTAGAATTTGAACCATTTCAATTTATTTAGGGGTTGGTCAATGACGTTATTCTCTACTGTGATTACCAGGGAGGGGTGACAGTGAGTGAATGCTGCTTTTGTTTCTTTTCAGTTAAAGACAGTGGAGGAAGCTCTCGACATTCTGTGTCCCTCTGGACCCGTAAAAAGCGTTTATCCCTTGACATTTATCCAGGTGAAACAGGTAGGCCTTCAAAGGTAATGCTTCACCTTTTTTCTACTTGCAAAAATGTGCTTTCTGCACTGCCTGTTCTGAACACAGAGACCAAAACGGTAAGTAGATAAATCAGACCCCACATAAATTAACCATGGATCTCCACGCTCTCTTTAGTTCTAAGTACTACATGGTGAGCTGATCTTTCCTGTGTTTTCCCCCCATTTCTTATTATCAGATAGGTCGTAGCTCAACCTGCTTCAGCATAATTCTGTACAAGCTATAAATTGAGTATATTTAGGACATAATTAATCTTTCTTATAAGGTATCAGAGGAAAACCACTATTTTATTACTCAAAAAAGACAATTATTTGTCCTTAGCTCAAAGGTAGAAGGACTGTGTTCTTAATAGGTTAGGTTATTAGAGATTCTTTTTCCTGCTTTTGAAGAGAACAAGAACAGTACATCGTGTGTGTGTGTGTGTGTGTTTAATCTCCAGGCCACAGCCCCATCTTTATTGTAAAAGTTTCCCCAAACTTTTTATTTTGGAAAACTTGCCAGAATAGTACAACAAACACCCGTAAAGCTTTCACCTGGATTCACCAAGTGTTAACAGTTACTTCACTTGCTTTATCTTTCTCTGTGTGTATACGCAGTCAACTGCTTTTTTTTTCAGCAGTTTGAGGTAGTTGTCAACATCATGACACTTCACCTTTAAATATTACAGCATATATTTTTAAAAAGGACATTATCCTACACGACCATAAATAATGATCACCCTTAAGAAATTTAGCATTGGGACTTCCCTGGTGGCACAGTGGTTAAGAATCCACCTGCCAATGCAGGGGACACGGGTTCTAGCCCTGGTCCGGGAAGATCCCACATGCCACGGTGCAACAAAGCCAACGAGCCACAACTACTGAGCCCGTGTGCCTAGAGCCTGTGCTCCGCAACGAGAAGCCACCGCAATGAGAAGTCTGCACACTGCAACAGAGAGTAGCCCCAGCTCACCACAACTAGAGAAAGCCCGCACAGCAACGAAGACCCAACGCAGCCAAAATTTTAAAATAAATAAATAAATAAATTTATTTTTAAAAAAAGAAAGAAATTGAGCATTGATACAATCTTATTATCTTATACACATTCCAAAGTCAGGTAGCCCTGGTCATTACAATGGTGTCCTTTATAGCTTAACTTTTTTTCAGTCCAGTTTCCAGTTCATGATCACACATTGTCTTCTTTCAGTCCAGTTTCCAGTTCATGATCACACATTGTCTTCTTTCCTCTGAAACGGTTCCTGAGTCTTTTTTTCTTTCTCTCATGACATGGACATGTGTGAAGAGGTCAGCCCAGTTTTGTATACGGCCCCTCACTGGTTAGATTCAGTGAAACATTTTTGGCGCAAACGTGACAGTGGTTATGTGTTCTTCTCAGGGCACCATTTCAGGATGCCCATGAGGTCACTTTTTGCCTTTGGTTCAATGTTCAGTTTGATCACTTAGGATCTCAGCCCTGTTTTTTGAAATGGAAAGTTATCTCGGCCCTCCTTTCTGACTTCCGGGAGAGATCGCCTTCTTGAGGGAATAATAGCACATCTGATCTCACTTTAACGTATTTTGCCTCCAGTTACTATTGTTATACTTGTGATTTCACTCCAACAGCACTGCTTTGTGATAAATAAAAATGAATAATTAAGCTCCCCACCCCACACTTTTTCATCAGGGTTGGGTAGGTTCTTTCTCTGGTTCTAACACACACTGACTGTACATCCACGTTTTCATCTACCTGTCTTCTCCACCTAGTAGGGTCTGAGCACATCAGACAAGACACGACACAGAGCAGTAGGAACCTGGGAAGTGAATCCCAGGTTCATGTGTAGACACCGGCAGCCCTTGTTCTTCCTCAGACCCCTTCTGCTCTCTCATCTCTGGCCAAGGCAGTGCTCTCAGATCGGGTGGGGCTCCTGGGCCCTGGCTGTTTCAGATCTGAGACAAGCCCATAGAAGATTTATTTCCAGCAAACCCTTTGGCGGGCACCGCTGCAGGGATTGGGGTGCAGCCCTGGTACCCCTGCAGCTGCCCCCCACCCCATCCCCAGAGGCCTCAGCTTTGCCTTTGCAGGGAGCATCTCAGCTTCTGCTCCCCTCCCGGAAACCCCTGGCTAAGTTTTCCTCGGCCTCTGAGTTAGGACTCACCACTTTGGTACTTTCAAAAGATAAAAACAAGAGAGAGATGGAGATTTGGAGTCTGGGAGGGAGGCATCCTTGCACTTGAAGGTTTGGCTGGCGACAGCAATAGCATTTCTTGAGTTCAGCACTTTCCTGCAACACAGGAACGTGTGTTAGTGGTTTCCTTCCACTCCTGCAAGGCATCTCTCCACTTACCTGGGGTGCACTTTCTTGCTTTTGGGCCCCGAGGAGTAGGAACTTTGTCTCTGTTCCCTGCTGGATTTCCATTTGGGCTCTCTTGTATGACTCAGGATTTATCCACCTCCCCCAGCTAATGGCCACAGCAGGAAGCCACGAACCGAGGCTGATGGTTGGGGCCTTCCTTTCGGACCAGGGATCCCAGCTCTCAAAGTACTTACTGACTTAGCGACAGGTTACACCCCCATCTCTGTCGGTTTCCCTCGTGCCTCCACTTTAAACAGTTTCTGATTGACTCTTGTTTTGTATGTTAGAGCGGATTTAGCCCAAGAATCTGGAGAATGTTTTACCGAGCATTCTGTTGCCGTTTGCCTTTTGTTGTTGTCTTTGGTTCTGGTTTTTGAGGTAACAGAAATAACTTTGGGATATATATGATGGGATCCCCCTGAGTGATTCTGGGCAAATCACTTAACACATTCCAGGGCCCAGTTCCCTCTTGTGGGAGGGGAGGTGACATTTGACAAAACACTCTTCAGGCTTCCTTGCAGTTCGCTGCTGTGATAGTTTTATTCTATGACCCGAAGATTGAAGCCGGCTCCCTTCTCTCAGATGGAATTTTTGCCGAGGCTGGGGAAGCATTTCATTCCTCTGGTTTTAGAAATGTCACTTTCACACAGATCGAGGGTCACCAAGTTCTCCTAACGTGAATGGCAAGAGTGATGTCTTTTTCTTGCATCCTTCTCTAACCAGTACTTTGGGTTTGTGCTGTACCGAACAACACTTCCTCAAGACTGCAGCGACCCAACACCCCTCTCTTCGCCCTTCAATGGCGTCCATGATCGGGCCTACGTCTCTGTGGATGGGGTAAGAATCCTTTCTGTACTTGTGGGTCTGCCCCCACGGGAGAGGGCGTTTGTGGTTGCGCTTGGTAACATGACAGTCAAGGCCGTTGCTGCCTTTCCATCCTCAGGCTCTACCCCTCCTCGTGATGCCCCTTAGCTCTGCCCCTTGCTTGCTGTTGTAGCCTCACCTGTGCTCTGTCTACCTGAGATACACCCCCTCACCCATCCGAACCGCAGGACTGTGCTTAAGGCCCCACCTCCTCGGAAAGCTTCCTGGTTGCCCCAAATCCAGGGCCATCCCCTCTGATTGACCATGTGTGTCACCCATGTCTTCTTTGCTCCTGGAGGGCAGGGTCCGTTTGTACACCCCAGATGACTCATTTAACTGTGGGTCTTCATTACATGAGAAATTATATTGTGTAGGATTGTTCATGATAATTAGAGCTAAAAGACACAAAGGCTTTGGTTTTGTAGCAAAGTAAAGATAACATTTTAGGATTTCCCTTCCTCTCACTGAAACAATCATGTGAAAAAAAACACATGAAGAGATTTTTCCTAACCAAGAAAACTTGTTCAGAAAATTTTAACTGAAAATATCTCCATTCTGTTGTCATTAGCGGCTTTAATTTCAGTGGCAGCAAGTGTCAGACATTATGTGTATACTGGCAGCACTTTCCAAAATCTCAACCTGGGGGTTGTCTTAGTGAATTACGGTCATTTTTTTTTTTTCATCTTGCATTTAACAAAACTAGGAATATGTTGCTGCTAAAATACCTGTTGTTTCCCCTCATTTTATTATTTCATCTTTGTGGTTAATGCATCACGTCAGGTATTTTGAAGTGAGACTATTCCACCTAACTCACTGATTTTATCTCGTTTGTCTGACTCTGTCTCCTCTCTCCATGGTGTTTAGAAGCTACTTTTTGTGACTGCCTTTTTGCTGTGAGAACGTGAAGAGGTTCCTGTATTAGGAATCTTCCCCTGGAATTTTTGCCCCTATCCCCTTTCTGTTAAAAATAGATACACAGGCTACTCAACACTCTGTTATAACCTATATGGGAAAAGAATATGAGAAAGAATACATACGTATGTATGTATAACTGAACCACTTTGCTGTACACCTAAAACGAACACAATGTTGTAAATCAACTACATCCCAATATAAAATAAAAATTTAATTTAAAAAATAAAAAATAAAGGACTTTCCTGGTGGTCCAGTGGTTAGGACTCTGAGCTTCCACTGCAGAGGGCGCAGGTTCGATCCCTGGTCAGGGAACCAAGATCCCACATGCCGTGCAGTGGGGCCAAAAAATAAAAAAACAAAAAATAAGATAAAAATAAAAAATAATAATAAATACAAAATTTAAAAATAAAAATAGATGCACAACAAAACATCCCAGAGCTAAGGAAACCAGCCTTGCCCCTTCCTTGCTGGGAGCTGAGTCTGCTGACCTTCTTGTGCAGAAAGCAGTGATTTCTGGAACGTGGGCATCTGGCCAGTAACTTGGGCAAAGGAGCCATCAGAGCATTTCCTCCCAAGTCCGGTGACACTTCCAGGCAGGAAAATGAGTGCTGAACTAACTGAGCGGGCTGCCTCTCTGCTGACCCTCCCACCCTAGTTAATTCTCATTTGGCATTGAACTGACAGGTCCCCCACGGAGTCCTTGAGCGAAATATTGTGAGCACCCTGAACATAACAGGGAAAGCTGGAGCCACCCTGGACCTCCTGGTGGAGAACATGGGGCGTGTGAACTACGGCAGTTCTATCAACGATTTTAAGGTAGGCGTAGCTTCCCTGTTAGGAGTGAGGTTCAAAGGTTGACCTGTGCCTAAGCCACTAGGGAAGTTTCTGTAAATCCATTTAAAAACTCTCCCACATACACTCTTTCCCTCCAGCCCTGTTCACATAGAAGTAATTTTTAAAAGCACACCCACCTTTCCGTATTTGATGAGTGAACCTACCCTGATTTGTTTTGCAACCTAGAAGTTGGGTTATTTTGAAGAACTGTTTCCCTCTGCAGGTGATGAGAAAGTTGAGCTTTGCAAACAGAAGCCTTCCTTTGCGTTTGAATTCAGTCACCCTTTAGTAAGAAACAGGAGGAGAAAGCCACTGCACCATGCTTTTCCTTTGCTTAAAAAACCCACTGAGGTCGCAAAAGGCACTCCCTTGCCAACAAAGCCAGCTTAGCATTTGGTCTGCTCTGTTTTATGGATGTGGATGAACCAGGACAAACTCTTGAATTGCAGAGAACCTTTCCCTTGGTGCACTGCCTCTCACTTCTGTTGGTTAGTCTGTGCCTAGGTGTCTAGTCCAAACACATTTTTCTAATGTACATTTTGAGAGCATTATTCAGCAAACATTTGTGCAGTTCATACTCTGTGCACATGCTCCGTGAGGCGCTTTGGGGGATGCAAGGATGTTGAGATATAGACTACCCCGTGGGTAGCTCACCATCTGCTAGAGGAGGGAAGTCTTCACTGAGGGAATGATGGCACCACCCACTCTAGGAGAGGACAGGTGTCTGGGGCTATTTCCTGACCCTCCTGGTGACACCTCGGAGGCAAGGCAATGACACTCTTAGGGAATAGCTATACAGGGGCCACTTTTGTCTCCAGTAGAAATGTCCCTGTTACAGTCCTTGTGCTCAGGCTGTAATTAGTGGCCTTCCTGCTTGGCTGTCACAGGCCATGCTGACCTATAGAGTGATGGGTACTCTTATGAGGTGTCTAAGTCCCCAGGACCCAGCAGAGAGCCTGGCACACAGCTGCCTTGTTAATGCCTATTGAATTACTAATTGGACAATTGAGGCTTGATATTGAGAAGTGTCCTGGGACTAATTTGGAATCCCACTGCGTTGGAGAAGTTCCCCTCATAAAAGGCTGGGAAGAGGGACTTCCCTGGTGGCACAGTGGTTAAGAATCTGCCTGCCAATGCAGAGGACACAGGTTCGAGCCCTGATCCGGGAAGATCCCACATGCTGTGGACCAACTTACCCGTGCACCACAACTGCTGAGCCTGCGCTCTGGAGCCCGCGAGCCACAACTACTGAAGCCCGTGCACCTAGAGCCCGTGCTTCGCAATAAGAGAAGCCACCACAGTGAGAAGCCTGCACACCACAATGAAAAGTAGCCCCCGCTCCCTGCAACTAGAGAGAGCCTGCGCACAGCAATGAAGACCCAACACAGCCAATAATTAATTAATTAATTAATTTTTAAAAAGGCTGGGAAGAGAAAGCCAGATAAACCATGAGCAAAGGCTTCCATGCAGTGGCTGGTGCCATGGACACCCCAGGCCCCTGCCCCTGCTGGACAAATAGAGCAACTTCAGAATGTGAGTCTGAGGCTCCCTATCATCATCACGGCCCTTTCTATCCTTTTACAGTGGGCTGGATGTTCTTTTGCATCCCCCCCTCCACTCACTCTCTCATCTTCAAATTCCATCATTTCCTCCATTCTAGCAATGTCTCTGAATCAAACACTGAAGATTGGGGATTTGGGATCAAAAGCTCTGGCCTCAAGCCAGATCTGTCACTTTGATGTACACACCGTTTGAGTCCGCATATACTGTTTGTGTTTCATATCCCAGTTTGCTTTTCCCAGGAATTCAGGGCTGGAACACAGAGTCACTCAAAGCCAACCTCCACCCCCACCCCCAGCTCATTGCTCTGTTTCTCCTTTACAGGGTCTTATTTCTAACCTGACCCTTGATTCCAATATCCTCACCGACTGGGAGATCTTCCCACTGGACATGGAGGATGCAGTACGCAGCCACCTGGGGACCTGGGATGGCCATAACAGTGGCTGTGCCCACAGCCCATCTGACTACACACTCCCGGCCTTTTATGTGGCTAATTTCTCTATTCCCAGTGGGATCCCAGACTTGCCCCAGGACACCTTTATCCAGTTTTCCGGATGGACCAAGGTATGTGTCTTCTTGGGAAGTGTTTGAATTCAGGCCTCAGACGTCTGGTTTTCAGTCTCTGATTGAGAATCAAAAAGAGCTGCTAATGGGATGCTGTGTGAGTCTGAGAGTGGAGGTTTTTCTATGGAAGTTTACCCATTTCTCAGGAGCAGGACCATGGCAGATCTTTGAAGATGCAATGGTCAGCATGAAGGTACACCATCTACCCCATTTTCATTGACTGACAACTTCTTTAGAAACTTCCTCCTTCCTCTAAGAAAAATCATAGTTCCCTTGGAAAGTGCCTAGGAGGAGCCCTTCTTCTTTATCCTGAAGAAAATCTGGCCCAGGCAAAGGGGTGAATATCTGGGGAACCTGTTTTCTCTTGCTCATGCCTAACTCTATACTCTCAGAACACCCCCACCTCCGCGTGAAAGTGCCCCTGTGCCCTGGGGGCATCCACCACTGTCTGTACGATCCTCAGCTCTCCCTTGGCCACTTTACTGCCTGCTCACTCTCCTTTATTCTTTGAAGACATCAGCATGTCTTCTTTCACCATTGTCTTCTCCACTTCAAGTCCTGTTTTCATCCTAGATGCCCTTATCATGACTCAGTTATTCATTCAACAAATATTTAGTGGCCACTGTTACCAAGAGTGGGTCTAGTTGCTTGCTGCTCTAAAACCAATAAAGAGGCAAGGTTGGTGGAAAGGATGGTTTGCTTTATTTTGGTTGCCAGCAATTGGGGGTGGGGAGGACAGACTCCTGCCCAAAGGCTGACTCCCCCCCACCCCCAATCAGCAGGCAAGAGCTTTTATAGGTGGACGGAGGGGGCTACATATAGAAACAGCACAGTCAGCCTGACAGTCATATTGAAATTGGTCCTGCGGTGGTCTGACCACCTTCATCTTGACTGTTTTAAGTACACTTAATCTTCAGCTCCAGGGTCAGTTTGTTACCATTTCCTTGAGGCCAGTTCTCTGAATTGTGGCAGCTTATGTGATGGCTACAGTTCTGGTCCTCGTGTAGTTAACTTCTTCCACCTGGTGGGGGTTTCAGTATCTATAAGACAGCTCACAGAACATGGCTCAGAATATTATCTATAGCCCTTGAGGAGGAACTAAAGTCCTTGACTTTGCTTAATGACTAAACTATTAATGTTTTGTCCTATTTGATTGTTTTCCTTTGCTTCTGTATTTTCCCACTTCTCTCATTAAACCTATCCTTTGGCTAAAGTTTTTCTACAAGACAAAAGGCAGGTGGAGGACATGGGGCGGGGGGAAGGACAATAGGGTTCTGCTCCATTTCAATCCCCCCTTTCCTTTGATACTCCCCAATCTTGATGAGGGACAGGTATAGAACAAGAAAGGGAATAAAGTTTTGGATAGAGAGATTAATCATAAACTTGGCAGAGGAACTTGGTTTTAGTTCCATTTCTGTTCCAATTTCCCCCAAATCTTTGAGGGAATGGGGTGACAACTGTTCTGGCTACTTCCTGCTGAAATGGGGCCTAGTCCTGCCTAATTTGGGGAATGGACACAGATGCTATTCCAAGCTTAGCATCAATATTTTGTATTATGAAAACATTGCCTCTGTCTTTGATTGCCTTGTCATAGTACCTGGACAAACATTTGAAAGTTAGTAGACATATTGCAATGAGGATAATAATCAAAATGTTTTTTTTTTTAAAGATCAGCTTTTAAAATAAATTTATTCATTTTATTTATTTACTTTTGGCTGCTTTGGTTCTTTGTTGCTGTGCACGGCTTTCTCTAGTTGCAGCAAGTGGGGGCTGCTCTTTGTTGTGGTGAACAGGTTTCTCATTGCGGTGGCTTCTCTTGTGGCAGAGCACGGGCTCTAAGCGTGCAGGCTTCAGTAGTTGTGGCATGTGGGCTCAGTAGTTGTGGCTCGCAGGCTTTAGATCACAGGCTCAGTAGTTGTGACCCACGGGCTTAGTTGCTCCGCGGCATGTGGGATCTTCCCAGACCAGGGCTCGAACCTGTGTCCCCTGCATTGGCAGGCAGATTCTTAACCACTGCACCACCAGGGAAGCCCCAAAATGTATTTTTGTACTATTCTCTGAATGTATTTTTTTCCTTAATGGTTAAAGTGGATGTACAGTGTATGTTTAATAGGCCATAAACAGGCTGTTTGGTTAGCCTAAAGTTCAAATTAAATCAGGTATAAGACAGAATGACTTCCCCATACCTCAATATGTGAAATTTCTTCTATCATTTTCCCCTTTCAACTGTAAATAGAAAACATTGATAATCAATGTATTTTTCCAAGTTGCCATAGTGGCTCAGTTGCCTACTCTGGGTCCATTCATGTCCCTCAGTGCTAGACCTACTTTTTGTTTATATATTTGTCTAGTCATCTACATTGGGGAAAAACTAATCAGACATAACAAACAAGTACAGAAAAGTCTGTTGATGGGGAAACAGTTTATAGGCTATACATTTTATCAGTTATACCCAGTCGTCACACAAACATTGTACATGTGCTTTAAGCAGTAAACTTAAAGCCAGCAGTGATACACATCATGAGTAGTTATACTCTGTGACAACTTCATTAAACTTTTTTTTCCATCCTGAACATTGGGGTCAGGAGTATAGTTAGAAGAACAACAGTAGCTTTCCATTAGAATTCTTCAAATTTCTTATCAATATTTCTCTCTGAGATTCCTCAGGGGCCCTCTGGAAAACTCAAAATTAGATAGATAAAGAAATTTACAATCTGTTTTCAAAAGCAGCTCAGTATTCCAGGAAAACTTTGTTCTCTTAACAGAGAGAAAACCAGATTCCCACCTTGTACCAGCTTACCGTTAATAACAAAATTAATTTACATAATTAAATTCAATCTAATCTTTTTTTTTTTTTTTTTTTTTGCGGTACACGGGCCTCTCACTGTTGTGGCCTCTCCCGCCGCGGCGCACAGCCTCCGGATGTGCAGGCCCAGTGGCCATGGCTCACAGGCCCAGCCGCTCCGTGGCACATGGGATCCTCCCGGACCAGGGCACGAACCCGTGTCCCCTGCATCGGCAGGTGGACTCCCAACCACTGTGCCACCAGGGAAGCCCCAATCTACTCTTAATCGATCTTAACAATGTACAAAATTCTTTTCTCAAAATACCTTTTTTTACAAAAAAAGGATACTTTCTGTATCCATATTAATTTGTCCCTTATTTTTTTCCCATCCAGAAGCAACCAGCTTTAGGACAAAATTATTCTCCTTTTATCCCTCAACAAAGATATCTCCAGGGAATTCCCTGGCAGTCCAGTGATTAGGACTCCACGCTTCCACTGCAGGGGGCATAGGTTCAATCCCTGGTTGGGGAACTAAGATCCTGCATGCCACATGGCATGGCCAAAGGAAAAAAAACAACAGAAAACAAAAATATCTCCATTTTTTATATTTTCTCTTGCCAACAACACACATCCTACTTGCTTTACATACTGAAATGTTTCCCTTATCATTTTTACATATTACAATTTTTAATCTTTTAAAACCTTGACAAAACTAAGAAACAAGTAATCGAACTGTTATAGCAGCATTTTCTGATTGGCAAACTTAGGAACATATTCCATAACCTCTAAAAACATACATTTTTTTCATGCACAATTTCTCTTTAATGTGGTACCAGATGTATGTTTAATACACCTAAGTCCTCTTTCCTCTCTTTTTTTTTTCTTTTTTTTTTTTTTTTTTGGCTTGAAGTTCTCCTAATTAACCCAAGGCTGAAGTCTCAGGCAAAGTGAGCTGTGTTTGTATTTCAAGGATGTGTTAAGAGTTAACTTCAAACTTTCTCCTAAGCATATTTTTGTTCTCTCAGGGTCAGAATTCTGAGGGGAAAAAAAAGTATTTATCAAGCTAGCTTTCTCTAACTGCATATAGAAAAATAACCAGTTTTGGAATTTCAAAAGAATTTCATCTTAACCAATTTTTTTCGGAGTTTGAAGAATACTGTTGGTGGCCACACGGTGTTTTAAGAAATCATCTTTCTTTTTCTTTAGTCACAGTGTCATAGCTAAAAATCTTTCTAATGAACTGAACCTGAATTTCTCATTTTACAAAAGGCAACAAGAATACCAAAGACACAAATGGAATACACACTCACACACCAGAAGACAGAACTGTCGCAGATCCTCTGAGAGAATGACCAATACGGAGTCCCAAACAAACACTTTCCAACACAAATGGTCTTCAATGGTAGACACACATCAGAACCAATTGGCAAAATGCCCAAATGACACTCAGTGCTCACAAATGGTTCTCAACATCAGACACACATCAGAACCAATTGGCAAAATGCCCAAATAGCACCTCATGCTCAAAAGAGAAGCTTGCCGGGTGCACACCAGTGAACTTACCTTGGTCTTGGAGCTCATCAGCTCGTCCAGAGGCATCTTTCTGTTCCACCAAGGAAAAGCGTACGTGGGCAGCCAGCGGCGAGCAGGGGAGAAACAGGGAGGATCCCCGAAACAAATGGTTTTGGCAGCTGCTAGGAACACCCCCAAATCCCCCTCTCAGGGCCAGCGAACCATGAGCCGTGGGCTCCTTGCAGCCAACCCGGTGCATCGTCATGGTGGCAGCTCTGCTGGAGAAAACTCCAAGGAGCCAGATACTGTGAGAGCGCAGCTTCACATTGGGAGCCAAAATCTGTTAGCAAAGGTGGGCCCAGCTGCTCACTGCTCAAAAGCCAATAAAGAGGCAAGGTTGGTGGAAAGGAAAGTTTGCTTTATTTCCAAGGCTGGCAAGTGGTGGGGAGGGCAGACTCCTGTCCAAAGCCGACTTCCCCCGCACTCCAACTGACAATCAGGGGGCAAGAGCTTTTATCGGTGGACGGAGGGGGCTACATGCAGAAACAGCACAGTCAGCTCTGACAGTTGTCTTGAAACTGGTCATCGGTGGTCTGACCACCATCATCTTGACTGTTTTAAATACACTTAATCTTCAGCTCCAGGGTCGGTTTGTAACCATTTCCTTGAGGCCAATTCTCTGAATTGTGGCAGCTTATGTGATGGCTACAGTCTGGTCCTCGTGTAGTTAACTTCTTCCACCTGGTGGAGATTTCAGTATCTATAAGACAGCTCACAGGACATGGCTCAGAATATTATCTATAGCCCTTGAGGAGGAACTAAAGGTCCTTTTTTTTTAACATTTTTTTAAGATTTGTTTATTATTTTTTAATTTATTTTTGGCTTGTGTTGGGTCTTAGTTGCGGTGCACAGGCTCTTCCTTGCTGCACGTGGGCTTCTGTCTAGTTGTGGTGCACAGGCTCCAAGGCACGTGGGCTCTGTAGTTTGTGGCACACAGGCTCTCTAGTTGAGGCAAGTGAGCTCAGTAGTTGTGGCGCGTGGGCTTATTTGCCCTGTGGCGTGTGGGATTTTAGTTCCCTGACCAGATATCGAACCCGCGTCCCCTGCACTGTAAGGCGGATTCTTTACCGTTGGACCACCAGGGAAGTCCCAAACTAAAGGTCCTTGATTTTGCTTAATGACTGAACTATTATTGTTTTGTCCTATTTGATTGTTTTCCTTTGCTGCTGTATTTTTCTCACTTCTCTGATTAACCTTATCCTTTGGCTAAAATTTTTCTAGAGACAAAAGGTAGGCTGAGGACATGGTGGGGAAGGACCATAGGGTCTTGCTCCATTTCACTACTGTGTGCCCAAACTTTGTGCCAGGTGCTAATTATACAATAATGAATAGAACCAGATATGGTTCTTGCCCTCATGGAACTTAAAGTCTTGTTGGGGCAGCCAACCCAAATCATATAATCACCCAAATTAAATGATAGAACTGCAGCTGCAATGGGTGCTAAGAAGAGATATGGAGGTTGATAATAATTGGGCATTTGACCTTGTCAGGGAGGTCAGGGAAGCCTTACCTGGGGACATGATGCTTGACAGAGGTAGGAGTGTTGAATAGGAATTAACGTGGCAGAAAGGGGAGGGAAACATGCTCCAGGCAGAGGAGACAGCATGTGCAAAGGCCATGTGGTTAGAGGGGAAGGTGGCCAGTGTGAGGAACTGATAAAGGACTGAAATGTATGGAACACAGAGAAAAGGGAGTGTGGTTCAGAGAAGAGGCTAGAAAGCGGGTAGAGACCAGATCAGGACAGGCCAATTCAACCATATAAAGGTTTGGTCTTTCTGTTGAGAATCACTGAAGCAGCAGAGAGACATGGCACGATTGTGATGTGATGAGCCTCTGTGACCCCAGGATGGGTTGGTTGAGGGTGCATGTGGATTCAGGGAAACTGTCTAGGAGGCTGGCCCATAGTTTCTTTGAGAGACTGGGATGGTGGGAGCCAAGATAGAGATGACATCAACTATATGAGAGATGTTTGAAGTTAAATTGGGAATTCCCTGGTGGTCCAGGGTTAGGACTCCACACTTTCACTGCCAAGGGCGTGGGTTCAGTCCCTGGTCAGGGAGCTAAGATCCTGCAAGCCACATGGTGCAGCCAAAAAAAAGAATAAAGTTAAATCAATAAGATGTAATGACAGATCGGATATAGGGATTTAAAAAGAAGGATGTATCAGATGACTCTGAGGTTCTAGGCTTGCAGCTGGGTAGATGGTACCATTTACTGAAAGAAGAAATTTCAGAAGAGGACTTGGGCTGGAAGAGCAAAATCATGAGTCTGGATGTGGACAGCTGAGTTAGAAATGCCTTGGAGAACAGTGGAGAGAAGGTACACAAGGAGGCTGTTGGATTTATGGGTGGGGATTCAGAGGAGGGATCTGGGCTGGGAACATACATATGAGATCATTTGTGTATGGATGGTTGTTGAAGACATGGGATAGATGAGGTCCTCTAAGGAGAGAGGATGAAGAAGGAAGAAAGGAAGACCTCAGACTGATCTTTGAGAGACACAAACATGACAGAAAGTGAGGAGGAGAGACCAAAAAATGAGAGGAGAACAACATTTATGCTGCCAAGAGGACAAGTGAGATGAAGACAGAAGCATCTCTGCTGGATTTAGCACCAGGGGGTCATGGGGACCCTCAGTAAGGGCTAAGCCAGCAGAGTGAAGCATTGCAAGCCAGATGGCCTTCTACTGAGGAGTGTAGGGGGAGGACATGAACACATGAATAAATACAGATACTTGAAGATAAACATTCTTCTTGAGAAGTTTAACTCTGAAGGAGAAGAGGAAACAAATACTGGAAAAAAAGCTGGAAGAGACGATGCACATGGCATGTGTTTAATAAATGCCCTTTTATAATGTTTGCTTTTTACATGTTTATGGACATATGTTTTCATGATGTTTGAAATATTTTCTAATTTCCCTTATTATCTCTTTGAACCATGGATTATTTAGAAGTGTGTTGTTTAATTTTCATATGTTTGTGCGTTTTTTAAAGCATATCTTATTTTTGATTTCTAATTTAATTCCTCTATAAAACTTCTGGAAGAAGGAGGAAGATCTTCATGATCTTGGGTGAGGCAAAGATGTCTTATATTTGACACCTAATACATGATCCTTAAAGGAAAAAATGGATAAATTGGACTTCATCAAAATTGAAAATGTTTTCCCTTCAAAAAACATTATTAAGAAAATGAAAATCCAAGCCACAGACTGGCAGAAAATGTTTTCAAATCATATATCTGACAAAGGACTTGATTTTAGAATATATAAAAATTCGTATAACTCAATAATAGGAAGACAACCAACCCAATCAAAAAATGGGCAAAGGACTTGCATGGATAGTTCAACGAAGAAGATATACAAATGGCTGATAAGTACGTGAAAAGATGCTTAATATTCAACATCATTAAGGAAGTACAAATCAACCACAATGAAATACCACTTTATACCCACTAGAATTGCTATAATAATGAAAGATGGACAAGAACAAATGTTGGCAAGGATGTAGAGAAATGGGAAACCTCCTACATTGCTAGTGGAAATGTAAAATGGTACAAACACTTTGGAACACAGTCTGGCAGCTTCTTCAAGGGTTAACTATAAAATTACCATAGGATTCATCAATTCTACTCCTAGGTAGAGACATAAAACATATGTGCACACAAAGACTTACATGCAAATATTCGTAGTAGCATTATCAAAATAACCAAGAATTGGAAATAATTCAAAATGTCCATCAACCGATGAATGGATAAATAAACTGTGCGATATCCGCACGATGGAATGGTATTCCACAGTAACAAGGAGCAGACTACTGATACAGGCTACAACGTGGATGAATCTGAAAAACATTATGCTAAGTAAAAGAAGCCATCATAGGAGGCCACATATTGTATGATCCCATTTGCACGAATCGTTCAGAAAAGGAAAATCTGTAGAGACAGAAAGTAAGTGAATGGTCACCTACGACTGAGGGTGGGACTAGAGAATGACTGCAAGTGGGTATGGGATTTCTTTTTGGGGTGATGGAAATGTCCCCAAATTAAATTGTGGTGATGGTTGCAAAATCTTCTTAAGTTTATTGAGACTCGGTTTATGGCTGAAGCATATTGTGTTTCTTGATGAATATAACTCCGGAATTTTAAGCTCTACCATCCTCTCTCTGGCCACATATTTCTATCCCTCAAACTCTCATGCCTCCCAAGCCTACTCTTGGATCTCATGGATGACCTGAAGCTCCACCATTAAGGCCGCAGTTCTTCCCTATCCTGCGTAGACATCACCACCATTTTTTTTTTTTTTTTTCCGGTACGCGGGCCTCTCACTGCTGTGGCCTCTCCCGTTGCGGAGCACAGGATCCGGACACGCAGGCTCAGCAGCCATGGCTCACGGGCCCAACTGCTCCGCGGCACGTGGGATCTTCCCGGACCGGAGCACGAACCCGTGTCCCCTGCATCGGCAGGCAGACTCTCAACCACTGCGCCACCAGGGAAGCCCAACCACCATTTTTTTAAGGGCCATCAATGCACTGACCCCCTTGCCCTTCCACTCTGTCTCCTTGATCATCCTCCACTGGGAGTGGGTCCACCATTGGCCTCTGCTGGTTCACCAGTAACTGAGCAGCCCTGGGGGAGCCACTCTGGCACATTTGTCAGGGCCACGTTCCCCTCACTCTCTCCAAACTCTGGCGGTCCCAAGTTGCCCAGCAGTCCTGGGCCTCTCTCTTCCCTGTCCCCAGCAGGCCTTTATGACCCTCATCATCCCCCTTAAACCACCTTCCTCTTCCCCACCCCCTCCGCTGAGGACTCACCCTCCTTGACACTCTCAGGTGGGGCTCCTTTGTTCCTCAGCTTCCTGTCAGACTTACCTCTCTGCCTCCACCCTCGCTTCCTGCCCAGTGGCCTCTAGGAGGAAGTCTAAGCTCCAAATCCCCCTCCCACCTCTTTCCTCCAAGCCGAGGTCCTGTTCTCTTTCTCCTGCTGCATTTTGTCAGCCTTTCTGTCTTCTCTGCCAACTCCCGTGTTGCAGCCCAGAAGCGATATCCAGGGCCTCTGCGACCCAGAAACAAAACGAAGCCCTCCCCGGATCTTCCCACGGGAGCACAAGCAGGCTCGTTCTTGTTCTCTTGCTCCCTGCCCACCCCCGGTCCTTCCCCCCTTTTCCTCTTGGTGTCCTCTGTTCACGCTTTTTCATTCCCTCCCTCTGCCCACCGGGTCTTCACGACGTCAGGACTGGCATTAACTCCTCTCTGAAACCTTCCTAGACCCTCAGTCCCCCTTGATCCACCTCGTGCCCCGCCTGGACTCAGCTCCATGATGCTTCATCACTCAGGCTGGCGCCCTGGTTTCACCCACTGAGTCATAAGTTTCACGAGGGGCATTTCTTTAAGTGTCCAGTTTATTCTGTGTCCTCCCTGGGCCTGGCTGCTCTGTAACTGCTTTCAGGTGGAAAGGGGGAGTTGCCTGTGTTGCTGGGTCCCTTGAAAGAAAGCACGTGAGAGGAGTGTAGGCCCTTGGGTGGTCCTGTTGGTGAAGAGGGGCTTGGCTGGTGCTCTGGGTACAGGGCCAAGGCCAATGAGAAGACCCAGCACAAACCATTGCTCACCAGGTGGTGTCAGTTTAGTGCCTTAAGAGAAACAACCTTCAGGAGATGCAAAGTAGAAAGAGAACATTATCTGTCACAGGGGTTATGAACAGGGCTAGGGGGCTCAGATGGAGCTTGAAACACACCTGAAAGATGGATGGTCCTTCATCGGAATAGGAGGCTTTGTCAAGGAGGGAATTTCAGGTGAAAGAATAGTAGATGCAAAAATGAAGAAATGGGGCCTCCCTGGTGGCGCAATGGTTGAGAGTCCACCTGCCGATGCAGGGGACGCGGGTTCGTGCCCCGGTCCGGGAGGATCCCACGTGCCGCGGAGCGGCTGGGCCCGTGAGCCATGGCCGCTGGGCCTGCGCATCCGGAGCCTGTGCTCCGCAGCAGGAGAGGCCACAGCGGTGAGAGGCCCATGTACCACAAAAAAAAAAAAATTAAAAATTAAAAAAATTTTAAAATGAAGAAATGGAGAAGCATAGGATGTTTTTGAGGTCAAGGGGTTTTGCCTTGGCCAGGTCATAGAAGTGTCACACCCAGGAGTTACTGACCCAGGAGTTTTGCTCGGCACTTAAGAGACATTATCTTCCTAATCATGAAAGGAGGCCCCTGTGGTAGGATGTCCTGATAGTGTCTCCAGTTTGCAGATGAGCAGGTCGAGGCTCAGAGACCTCAGTATCGTGTGTGAGGTACAGACATGGTGGTGGAAAGGCTCCCCAGCCCCAGGTCTGTCTGACTTGAAGGCCCACACGAAAAGGCAGGCAGCATGTACGGGGCCTCGAGGGCCAGCTGGGAGATTGTGCTAATTATCCAGGCAGAAGCTCTTTACTTACTTAGTCAGTCTGATGGATTTTCTGCACCGTCATGCTCGAAAAGTACGTGTACACACAATATTTATGAATGTGTCAAGGGGTTTGGAACCCCAGAAGTCCATCTAATTTATATGTCCGATCAAAAATGGGTACACAGGGCTTCCCTGGTGGCACAGTGGTTGAGGGGTCCGCCTGCCAATGCAGGGGACGCGGGTTCGTGCCCCGGTCTGGGAAGATCCCACATGCCGCAGAGCGGCTGGGCCCGTGAGCCATGGCCGCTGAGCCTGCGCGTCCGGAGCCTGTGCTCCGCAACGGGAGAGGCCACAACAGTGAGAGGCCCGCGTACAGCAAAAAAAAAAAAAAAAAAGAGTACACAAATGTTCACAGCAGTAGTATCCAAAATTATCCAAAATCAACCAAAAGGTCGAAAAACCCAAATGCCCATCAGCTAATGAATGCATAAACAAAATCTGGTCTACTCACATAACGGAAAATTATTTGGCAATGAAAATAAATAAATAAATAAATAAATAAAATACTTATCGATGTTACAACATGGATGAGCCTTGAAAACATGTGCAGTGAAAAAAGCTAGTCACAAACCATACATACAGTATAATTGCATGTATATGAAATGTCCAGAACAGGGACTTTCCTGGAGGTTCAGTGGTTAGGACTCCACGCTTCCACTGCAGGGCGCACAGGTTCCATCCCTGGTCGCAGAACTAAGATCCTGCATGCCGCACAACACAGCCAAAAAAGAAAAAGAAAAAAGAAAAAAGAAATGTCCAGAACAGGCAGATCTCTAGATATGGGAAGATCAGTGGTTGCCTAGAGCAGGGAGAAGGGGGTATTGAGGGGAGATGGGGAGTAAATACTAAAGATTGCAGCGTTTCTCTTCGGAGTGATAGTTGCATAGCTCTGTAGTAAACTAATAACCACTGAATTGTACACTTGAAATGAGGGAATTGTATGATATGTGAATTATAACTCAAGAAAGCTTTACACACACAGCTGCAAAAAGGCCCATCCACAGGCTTTGTGGACCTGGGTTGCACTGGTCTGAAGGTCAGAGGACATACGTCTTTCATACATAGGGCAGAGCATGTGTGTTTTCTGTTATTTTCCAGCGAGCAGTGGTCCCTGTTGCCAAGGACAGTCCTGGGCCAGCTCCTGAGGTTCTGAATGACCAGCAGATGCAGAACAGACAGATCCCACTCCCGACAGGGCATGGAGTTCTGACTTGGGGAGAATGAGCACTTTGGCAGATCTGGGGGTGCGTTGGGGATGGACTGCCTGAAGCCTGGGCCGTTTCCAAGACTCTGCCTCCAGGCACTAACCCCGCTCCATCCATCTCCAGCAGGGAGGACCTGTCAGGCCCCTGTCCCAGCCTCTTGACTTATGCTATTCACTTGCTGTAGAGAAACTACCTTGATGGAGTGAATGAAGTCACTGATAAGGGTGATTCAGGAGATTAAAAAAATCACTTCTGATTACTCAGCCTTACTTAAGTCAGATGTGGATTTCTCGTTAAATGCCCAAATGTCAACCGGGATTTCAGTGGGAAGCGGTCAGGCATGTTTTGCTCCATCCCAGAGACACAGGCCAGTGCTTTGTCCGCACAGAGCTCTCGTCTGATGCAAACTCCCCGCAGTAGGCACTGTTCTTCAGTGCTCCAGCTGGGTCAGATGTGCCAGACCTAAGATGTCGTGCTCTGCCGCTGCAGTGACGTGTGTGCTGTTTATCTCTCCTTCAGATGCGTGTGGATAATCTCACATGAATATCCTGTGTAGCCTTCCTGCATTTTTTTTACCACTCGCAGTACATCTGGGTGGCTAGCAAAGCCTGGCAATGAGAGGGGTGGGATAACTTCCCGCTTTTCCTCTACCAGAATTAAGCTTTGAATGTTAAGAATCAACATAGAATACGGACAAAAAGCAATTTTATTCTTTAAAGGCAAACATTCCCTCTTTGAAGATGTAAAAAAAATCACAAAATAAAAGAATTTATAACAAAGAGCTGACAGAAATCCCTTCTATTTTGAGACTCTTTTTTTGCATCTTGCCTTTGAAATTTCCAGCTCTCTAATCAATTGGTCTTTCTGGTGACCAGGCCTATCCGGAGGCCTGGTCACCAGAAAGATGATGTGATTAGAGGGTTGGAACTTTCAGCCCCACCCCCAATCTCTAAAGCCAACATGGGGGACTGGAGATGGAATTCTATAAAAACTCTAGAACAATAAGATTCGGGGAGCTTCTGGGTTGGTGAAAACATTCAAGTGCTGGTTGGTACACCTGGGTGGGAGGTACACCTGGACAGGAGGTGCACCTGGAGAGGGCTGGGAGCTCAGCCACCCTCCTACCGTGCCCTATGAATCTTTTCCATCTGGCCATTCCTGAGTTGTAGCCTTTATAATAAGCCCATAAATATCTGTAAAATGTTTTTCTGTGTTCTGTGAGCCATTCTAGCAAACTATTGAACCTGAGGAGGGGTGCATGGGAACCCCCAGCTTACAGCTGGTTGTTCCGAAGCAGGATTCCAGAGTTTGGAGCCTACACAACTGGAGGGATGGAGCTGCCAGACTCTGAGAGGGGTGGCTGAGCAGCACAGGTGGGGACCGGAGGCCCTATGTTGAGCATGTTCAGTCTCAAGTACTTCCTGTTCATCCAAGAGGAGCTGTCTGCTCTTGGCCACCAAAGCCTGCAACACAGCAAAAATGGAAAGCTGCACTCAGTACATGGAATATTGTCATCTCTGTTTCCAGACCCAATGGCCATACTCTAGAAAACCTGTCAGTCTTGAGTCTATATGGATAATTCTGTACAAATGGGGAGGTGGGGTACAATGTAAGTTAAAGGTGTGCTTTCGGTGCCTGTCCCAGGTTTGGGGCTGTTAGGAAAGGACCCAACCTGTAGAACTGACTCTGAGTGGAGGACGATGGGGAGGAACTCTGCTCCCACACTCCTCGGAAACCGTCCCCACCGAGGCCACCAACACGCACATAGTGACACCCCAGACGTTTCTCACTTAACGTCTTGGCAAGTAACGTCTGACATAGGTAACCACTCCCTCCCTTGAAGCTATCCTGACGTCTGTGACCAAACTTCTGGTTTCCCTCCCTGTCTTCATTCCTCCTCAGGCTTCTCTTTCTGTGTCTGTGTTTCAGTTCTCAGGACTTGATCCTGGGCCCTCTTCTTACATTTTCATGGGAGGTCATCCTCACAGATGTGCTGGTAACACCCAAATTTTCAGCTTCAACTCACCACTTTTGAGGACCGGGAACACCACATCCAAGCACCAGGGTGGACCAGCTACCGGAGGCCTCAGAGGCACCTCCCACCCGATACATATAAGACAGACCCTTCCTCCTCATTCCCCTGAAACCTACTCTTCTGCAGGAGAAGTGGTCCAAGGACAAGGAAGGAAGCTGGACTTTAGTGCAGCAGTGGTGGGTGGGTGGGGGGGGATGGAGAGGGGGCCCAGCTGTGGGAAATAATACCAGCCGACTCATCATGGAGCACTCCCTGCCCACCAGCCACTGTGCTGAGTGCTCACCTGTGTCCTCTCACTGTCACTTAATAACAACCCTGAGAGAGGCACGGACACGACAGAGGTAGCCCTAACGGGATTTGGTGACTAATTAGTGAAAGAGGAACTGACTAGTAGAGGATGATCCTACTCTTGCTAAATCGGGTTCAGTGACATCATTTACTTTACTAAAAAGCAGCCTGCTACTGCACCTTGAGGCCGTGGAGATGTGTATCAGTTAGCTTTTGCTGCTTAACAAACCGCCCCAAACTTAGTGGTTTCAAACCAAAACCATTTATTTAGGTCCTGATTTGGAGCGTTGGCAGACTGGGTGGTGGTTCTTCTGCTGGTCTCAGATGGGCAGGGCCTTCTAGTCAGGGAGGAGGCCCTCCTCCTGGGGGCTGGCTGGCTGTCTGCTGAGGCCACAGAGATTGGTCCACATCTCTCTCATCATCCACCAAGCCAGCCCTGGCTTGTTCATATGGTGACTGGCAGTGTTCAAAGAAAGAAGGCAGATGTGCAAGGTTTCTTAAGACCCAAGCCAGAATTCACATGTCACTTCTTCCCTGTTCTTTGCCCAAAACAAGTCACTAGGCCAGCCCCATCCAAGGGATGGAGAAACAGATTCTACCTCCTGATAGGGGAAGTTGCACAGAATTGTGGCTATTTCTGCAGTCTGCCATAAAGTCTTAGCAAGGTTTGACCCTACTTTCATTCTGAATTTGATATTTTTTTTCAACTTTTTTTGGCCTGATTTACAGTTATTCTTACCCCCGACAAAATCTACTATTTCCACCTCATTCGTTGTTTCTAGTCACAAGTCCTGTGAACTTGGAAACTACATAATCAGACTCCTTTGCACAAATATATATTAATTTAGTAACAAAACTTGTAAGAATTGTGTGTAAACAGGAGTAAATAGGCTCTGAGTGAAGGAGGGTCTCCTACAAATTTTAGTGCATGGACTTTGTAACAAATAGTATATGGCTGCCTGGAGGTGCTTTTCACTCACCAGTTCCTAGCCTCATTCCAGGCGCGTGAGAACGCGTGAATGACTCTCGTTAGGTGAGATGCTTCATAAAAAGATCAAGCAATGGTGGCACTCTGGGGGAGTTGAGAAGGAAGGAATTTATCTCTGGGGTTTGCTGAGAGGAGGAAGTGACTCATCTTTTAGGCTAATATTCTACGTTTTCATGGCTTCGATTCTATCTGGGTCCGTCCCAAAATACAGAGAAACCATAAAGTTCTTTAACATTTTTACTCTTAAGACCAAGGAGGAAGCAAAGGATTTGTATCAGCTGCAGACCCCTTGGGGTCTGAAGGAAGGGGAGATTTTGTTTTTCCCCTGTGTACTTCATGGAGGTTTATTTAATGTCTTATCTCTCACTATTTTACCCTTTCTTTTCCATTTTTTTTCCCTCCCAAGTTAGCACCATAAATACTCATGAATTGTGTGTGGTGAGAGCCTTCTAACCTTGAGAAATGAAACTTTTTCTTTTCCATGTTAAGTCCTCCAAGTGTCTAAATATCTTTTTCCAGAGTAGGACAGAGTCGACATTCAACCCAAGTTTGCTGTTGCTAAAGGAACTCCTGACCACATCTGAAAACTTTAAAGCTATGACTTAAACCAGGATTGACTCTTTTATTTATTTATTTATTTTTGGCTGTGTTGGGTCTTCGTTTCTGTGCGAGGGCTTTCTCTAGTTGCGGTGAACGGGGGCCATTCTTCATCGCGGTGCACGGGCCTCTCACTGTCGCGGCCCCCTGTTGCGGAGCCCAGGCTCCGGACACGCAGGCTCAGTAGCTGTGGCGCACGGGCCTGGTTGGTCCGCGGCATGTGGGATCCTCCCAGACCAGGGCTCAAACCCGTGTCCCCTGCATTGGCAGGCAGATTCTCAACCACTGCGCCACCAGGGAAGCCCCAGGATTGACTCTTTTGCTTTGCGTTCTTATCAGAGGGTTCTATTAATCTAGAGAATTTAAAACAGACAAGCAGACACATGTCTGTCTGACAACACAGAGTAGGTCAGGCACTTCCTATCCGTCATTGGAACTATTACCACCTTGGTGATAATAGCAGAGAGCTGGAGTCAGCCAGGGGTCAAGCCGTGGTCAGAGAAAGTCAGCCTTTGTCATGGAGATATTTCAGCTGGGACAACCACGGGAAGCCCCAGAAGCCACTGGGTTCACTCTACAGATGCTCCACCTCAGTGAGGCTCCCTGTATTAATTAAGAGTATGTCTACTTTTAGGGACTCCCCTGGCGGTCCAGTGGTTAGGACTCCGTGCGTCCACTGCAGGGGGCATGGATTTGATCCCTGGTCGGGGAACTAGGATCCCACAAGCTGCATGGAGCGGCCAAAAGAAAAAAAAAAAAGAGTGTGTCTACTTCTAGATCACATGTGCCTACTCTCCCCTCCACCAATAATTTCAGCATTACTTTTAAAAGAGAAACAAAAATCAGAGTGTAGGGCTTCCCTGGTGGCTCAGTGGTTGAGAGTCCACCTACCGATGCAGGGGACATGGGTTCGTGCCCCAGTCCGGGAAGATCCCACATGCCACGCAGTGGCTGGGCCCGTGAGCCGTGGTCGCTGAGCCTGCGCGTCCGGAACCTGTGCTCCACAATGGGAGAGGCCACAACAGTGAGAGGCCCGCATACTGCGAAAAAAAAAAAAAAAATCAGAGTGTATATGTTTGTTTGTTTTATAAGTTCATTTATTTCATTTATTTATTTTTGGCTGCGTTGGGTCTTCGTTGCTGTGCACGGCTTTCTCTAGTTATGCGAGCAGGGGTATACTTCATTGCGGTGCACTGGCTTCTCATTGCAGTGGCTTCTCTTGTTGCGGAGCATGGGCTCTAGGCACGTGGGCTCAGTAGTTGTGGCTTGTGGGCTGTAGAGCGCAGGCTCAGGAGTTGTGGCACACGGACTTAGTTGTTCCGGGGCATGTGGGATCTTCCTGGACCAGGGCTCAAACCCGTGTCCTCTACATTGGTAGGTGGATTCTTAACCACTGTGCCACCAGGGAAGTCCCAGAGTGTATATGTTTTTTAAAATCGATTTTTTTTTAAGTTTGACTCTTTTAAAGTGTTAATCAAGGGGGAAAGCAAATATTGCATTGTTCTTCCAGTAAACAATATTCTCTAAAATTCTTTAGCTGAGAGCGGAGGGGCATGAAGTATCTTTGAGTAGGGCTGAGTCTCTCCCCAGGCAGAATTATCCTCCAGTGTTATTTACTGAGTCAACACTGGTGTATATTGAATGTCTCTCTGCTAGGTGCTGAGAAGCTCTCCCTGAACAAGACAGACTCAGCCTTTTCTTTCATAGAGTCTCTGCTGCAAATAGCTGATAAACCAGTAATGAGACAAATGACCAAAATTTCAAACACTGACAGTAACTAGAAGAAAGAAATTAAAGGGAGAGTGAGTGATGGAATGGAAGGCCCAGAATTGAGGAGGGGATGACATGCTCCTTCTCTCCAAGGAGGTGATGATGGGGTGGAGACTTGAGGGATCTGAAGACTTCAGGTGTGAGGGACAGTCTTGCAGGCACAGGGGATGCTTGGTGCACAGGTGAGCAAGCTTGGCGTGCGGAGTGGGGAAGTGGGGAGCTGGGAGCAAGGGAGAGAGGATGTGCCTGTTGGCCACTAAGGAGATTAGAAGCAGAAACGTGTGAAAATTGTCTTATTTTTATGTGGCTGCTGTGTGCAGCCTGGTATCTAGAGTTAGAGGAAGTCCGGGGGCCAACCTGGGGGGGGGCAGCTGCAGGAGGCTGGGTCAGCGCTGCCTGGGACGTGCTCTGGAGGACTGGCCATGAGGGTGGAGAGGAGCGGGGACACCGGACTGATGATGGAGTGACGGCCGTTCGCTCAGCTCAGCTGTGCTGCCCAGCACGGCAGCCACTGACCACGTGTGGCTCTTTTACGCTTACATTTGAATTAATGCAAAGTGAAGATTCAGTTCCTTACACCAGCCACACCGCAGGTGCTCAGGAGCCACTGTCAGGGCACACAGCTGGCATCGCCGAGCTCTCCATCTCTGCAGACAGTTCTGTTGACTAGCGATGCCTCGGAGCTGTGTACCACGACCTGTGCTTTCCCAATCCTTCATTCCTCTCTCTTGGAAGGGCAACCAAGCCATCACAGGCTTCATCGAATGTCCACTCTGTTAAGGACTGAGAGTAGAGGGGAAGTTTGTCCTGAAGACTTTCATAGCTTTGGAGAATTAACCAAAACCAAAGACAGTGTAACCCTGGGTTTTGGGAACGTTGGGGGGAAGGTGCCAGGCAGGATGCCTACGTGTTGGAGTCACTTGGGCAAGTTAAAAGACAAGAGTCCAGGGACTTCCCTGGCAGTCCAGTGATTAAGACTCCACGCTTTCACTGCAGAGGGCACGAAATTGATCCCTGGTCAGGGAACTAAGATCCCGCACGCTGCGGCACGCAGCCAATAAAAGAGTCCGCGTGGGAGCTGAAGGCTTAAAATAGGCCACAGGTGATAATTTGCGGGAGAAAAGAATAACTAGAACAGGGCTTCCCTGGTGGCGCCGTGGTTGAGAGTCCGCCTGCCGATGCAGGGGACGCGGGTTCGTGCCCCGGTCCAGGGGGATCCCACATGCCACAGAGCGGCTGGGCCCGTGAGCCATGGCCGCTGAGCCTGCGCGTCCGGAGCCTGTGCTCCGCAACGGGAGAGGCCACAACAGTGAGAGGACCATGTACCGCAAAAAAAAAAAAAAGTAAAAAAGAATAACTAGAACAGATCGTGCAAATGAAGGAGAATCAGGAGAAAAATTGTATCACCTTTGATGTGCAGCTAGGAGTGACAATTGCGGGTTACATCCCTCGGTCACAGAGTAGTCTGGGAAGTGGGGCCACCACGAGTGTTCGCTAGTGGGAGTTGAACCTTCCAGAAACATGGGGGTAACTGGAGAAGTGAAAGTTGGAAGAAGGACCAGACAATCAAAGGCAGAAACGCTCATCACCCTCCCGATTTGGTCCAGTCGGCTTCTCTGCGGACTCCCAGAAGCAAGTGGTACCCTGGGAAGCTCACGGGAGGCCTTTGGGGCTGTTGTCTGTGCAGTTACTGCACTGTTGGTTGGCAGGGCAGCGTTTAGGAGGATGAGCTGGACCTGGACCAAGGGTGAGCTGAGCCCACAGGTGCCTGGTTCTGTCAGTTCCTCGTTTAACCGTGAAAACCCCCAGCAGTGTCCCGGCTCCCTTCCACCTTCCAGTGTCAAGCAAGTTGCTCCTTGCTCGGGGAGCGTTCTGCTCCCAGGGCCCCTGCTCGCTGCACCCTGTCTCCTTGCCCGGGTGAGTTGTATCCCCTAACCCTGGAGGGAGCCAGGGGAGCCTATTTCCACCCTGCGCTCCCAGGTCCCAATAACCGACACAGGGGACTCAGGACCCGGTCCCCAGCTTCCAGGTGGACATGCCCGGTGCAGCACGAGGGATGTGAGGGGGTAGCATCTTAGAAGGGACTGACCCTCAGCATAGTCGTGGCTGGGATGCAGTGTGGAGCCCCTGTCGCCCAGGCCAGCCGTTGTGTGCTACTCACCGAGCCCTCTCGCACTCCCCCTTGGAGCCCATCGTTCCCCCTCGACCGCAAAAGTCAAGTTCTGCTGTTCTCTAATACTGCGGAAACGGGGCACTGCCAGATCTTCAACTGATAAAACCTGGTGAGGCTGTCATTGCGTGTACCTTCAGGATGGATGGAGATAGCATATCCCGTGGTAAAAACAAGAGTAAAATAATTCTGAGAATTGTGAATCTGTCACCCTTTTTCTAAATGACTTATCCCAACAGACAGGTGGCTTTCCATCACTGGCCTCCTTTTGTGGACCTGTGGAGGCCAAGATCTTTTCACTGTGCTTGTGTGAGGGGTGCTGTCACGCCATGCTGACCACGGGCCAGGCACTGCTTCCTCCCACCCTCACTGTCCCCGAGTACCAGAGTGGGGACCCGCCCAATGTCACACAGCCAGTAAGTGGCAGGAGTAAGGTTTGAACCCAGGTAGGAAGCTGACATTGAGGGGACACCTGGGGTTAACCAGGTGAGAACTGAGTAGCTCTGCAGCTGGGTCAGGGCTGCAGGTGGCAGCCAGGACTGGGCCTCCAGGGTGTCCCCCAATACATGTGGGCCACCGTGGGAGCGATTTTTATACTTCTCCCTCCCTCCCTTCCTTCTTCCTTCCTTCCCTCATCCTCTCCCACGTATTCTCTCTCTCCCCACTTGCTCTGTCGTGTGTGTGAGATCTCCCCTCCTTTGCTCTCTTTCTGTGTAACAGAAGGTTCCATCTATTCATCCAACTGCTAAGTCCCACCTGTGAGCAAATCCTAGCTCCTGCCTAGAGGCTGTGCAGACACACCTGCACCTGGTCCCTATTCCTGAGGACTTTCTCCTCCCTCTCAGTTTTGTGGTGGAAGCAGCTTCTCCTACTCACGGAAGTCGTCTTTGCAGCATGTAGGATCCCCTCTGCTCCTTGAAGCAAGTCCCCACTCTCACTCTGATGCTGGTGTGAAAACTGCCAAAACACAGCAGGAACACAGACACCCGCCTGGGCGGCCCCCGTCTCTCCCTCCGCGACCTTCACATCCTTCTAGAGGACCTGTGTGTCCCAGGCTGCAGGCCCCGTGCTTATCTCGTGCACAGAGGCAGCGAGGTCACCACCTGCCTGGAGGAGGGGAGAATAAAGAGAGAAAGCTCGTCTCCTTGAGGAGGCAGGGAGGCAGCTGCCTACAGAGGCGCCAGGCAGAGGCTGGTGTGTGCCGAGAGGCACCTGACCCCCACCCCGCCCTGGACCCGGGACGGAATCCAGTAACTTGGTGCATCTGCCACAGTGTCATCCAGTGCTGATATGTGTGGTGCTGAAGCCAGTCAAAGGGACCAGACACATCTCTTCCTGAAGCAGGGTGGGTACCAGGGGCAGCTTTTGTGGCTTCTCCCACCCAGCCCCTGCCCGATTTGGCTGGACATCTCGGCAGGATGCTGGACCCCACGCTGGCCTGGCCTGGCTCTGGGCCTGACCTGTGGCGGGAGAGTTCCTTTCTGGGGACACTGCCCGCCTCCCCGCCCCGGCCCCCTTGCACCAAGGCTCTCGCACTCCCCAGAGTGGTCAGTGCAGCTGGGTTGATGGTTTTCTCTCTCTCCAGGGTCAGGTGTGGATTAATGGCTTTAACCTTGGCCGCTACTGGCCAGCACGGGGCCCCCAGATGACCTTGTTCGTGCCGCAGCACATCCTGGTGACCTCGGCCCCAAACACCGTCATCGTGCTGGAGCTAGAGCGTGCGCCCTGTGGGGACGGTGGCCCAGAACTGTGCACTGTGGAGTTCGTGGACAGGCCGGTGCTCGGTGCAGCCAAGACCCACAGCCGTGTCCCTACAGACCAACACTAAGACTCATGGCTGGACCATGTGTGATGACGAGGACTGCGACCCTTTACCATGTGTGATGAC
>NW_021703780.1:51494382-51559607 GCF_005190385.1 Monodon monoceros | reverse complement strand
GGACTGCGACCCTTTACCATGTGTGATGACGAGGACTGCGACCCTTTGGAATTCTAGCCTTGCTCATACCTCACATGCCCCTTGGAAGGTCAGCATTCACTGGAGAGTTTGACTGGAAAATAGATTAGGTGTGTTCTCACCTGAGGTTTCCCTACAGCCTGGCGGTGCCTGACGCACCCCCGTCTGGCTGCGTGGACGTAGGGTGAGGGTGGTAGCCCAGCAACACACAGAGGCATTTGCAGAGTTGGAATGCAAGCGTTCGAGGTGTTCCCGATTTTTATTTTGTACAAATCATGTAGTCTTTTTATTAAATAAAATTTGTATTCAAATGATCTTACTGTTTTTAACGTTGAGCAGGTATTAAATTATAGGTTCTGACTTAAATCATAACTAGACTTGAGTGGGCTGAATAAGCCACTTCACTAACTTGAGGTTGGTTCAAAGGAGTAGAAAAGAGTCTTGTTTAGATCTAGTGGACTATTGCTTTTCTGATCTTTATTTGACTTCCTTTTAAATCTCTGTGATATCTACTAGGTGAGCCTTTAAACACAACTCCAAATAATTATGCAAAGGATTGACAGTTGGAGAGCGTAGATAGGATGGTGCATCTGTACAGTAGGAGACCCCAGAGCCACTAAAATGGTGATGCAGATCATGGTAAGTGATGTTAAAAAAAGCAGGTTGCCTTAAGTTGGATCCCATTTTGTGTGTTTAGACATAAGAGCTGCATGTATGCACACATTCAGCCCAGGCCTGTTCAACGTCAGTAGACACGTGAACACACGTGGACATGCAGAGACCAGGCGTTGTGTGAGATGCATGTCCTGCCCGGGGCATCCTGCTCTCAGACTTTGGGCACTGTCCTCCACTACGCCCAGTTCTGAGCATACTGTATATTTAATCCACTCCTCCCCCACAAGGACTCAGAGGAACGTATTGTCCTCTTCCCCGATTTACCAGGTCACACGTCTACAAGTGGTAGAGATACGGTTTGAACCCCGGTTGTCCGGCTCTGGTGTCTAGACACACATTGCATTCGTCATATATCGACACATGCTCATGTTCCCACAGGAAAGGACCACAGCAACATAAACAGAATTGTCAGTATGAGCATATCTGGGTGGTGGGTGTTTGAGAGATTGTTTACCTTTTCTTTTTTGCTTACCTGTATTTTAAATCCTGTACAGAGAAGATGTACATTTTTTTAAGGGAGGAAGAAAGGAAAAATTTCTGATGCTAATCTACAACACCTTTTACGGGAGTGTGTTTTTCTCTGTCTCCTAGACATCAGTGATGACTGTCTGGGATTCAACAGGGAGTTTGGAAACTCTGGTTGAGCCACTGCCAGAGGCAAGTATGAGTTGAGACAGACCAGAACTTAACTCAGGACTGTCTTCCATAGCATCTTCTGCTGGATGTCCTGCATCCTTTGGATATTGGGCAGACCATAGGGTGAAGGGGTTGCTACCTGCACACGCAGCCTCACTGCATCACTCTTTCTTCCACTACTAAGTTACTGAAAACTTAGAAAACGATACTCAAGAACTGTGCCTAGTGACACGTTTTGGGAAGATGTGAGACCATTCCTTTTAAAGCCTTACGTACATTGGTACATTTCACGTCCCCTTCCCAGAGATTCCCTGTCGTGGAGTCTCCAGAGGCTCAGGCAGTGGAGTGAAACCACCGCATCAGAGCGTACATTTCCCTTCCATTCTCTCATCCGATATTCAGAACTGCACCCTACGATAGGCAGCGGTAAACCCGCTTCACAGATGAAAACATTTAAACATCAGCGAGAGCTGGAGTTGGATTCCAATCTGGTCTATCTCTGTCCAAAGCCAGAGTGTTTTGTCTGGTTCATGTGAGGGAATCTTTTAGGGTTCTCACCCTTGTCCAGGATATCATGTTCTGGAAAACAGAATCTTAATACACACAAATGGTACCACCCTGGACTCTACCCAAACCTATCCAACTCTCTGTACTGCCTCTCAGGGGCATACATTTCATCTTCTATAATGTTGTTCTTAAAATACAATGCCCCTTCCATCATTCCTGATTTCTTAACTCTGTGGAAGGGTGCTACCTCTGAAAATAATAAGGGCAGCACCTTTATTGCCTGCTATGTAAACCTTTTATATTAAATTTATCTTAAGCTGGTTTTAATATGTCAAAGCTTTCTGAGCAGGCCTGAGCTAACCCAACCGTAACACTGATGTTCCTGGAACGTTACCATATTTTCAGCCATCCTTGTGAACATCGTGGCCTTTTCCTTGGTACCCTTGGCTTAGATGTTCCCCCGATTTGCACAACCTGCAGAACCTCTTGTTTTGAACAGAGTTATTGAAGTGTGATTTACATACCATAAGATTCACTCAGTTTGATGAGTTTTACTAAACTTATACAGGTGTAAACCACCATCACAATCCAGTTTTAGAACACTTCTTTCACCCCAGAAGGTTCTCTAGTGCAGAAGATCTTCATTTCCACCCTACTCCAGGGAACCGCGAATCTGTTTTCCATCACTGTAATTTTGCCTTTTGTCAGAATTTCATGGAACTGGGATCACAATATGAAGTCTTCCGCGTCTGACTCCTTTCCCTCAGCATAATGTGTTTGAGGTTTGCCCATGTTGTAGCGTGATCAGAAATTTCTTCCTTTTTTCTGCTGAGGAGCATTCCATGTATGGACATCCATTTGTTGGTTATGGGCATTTGGATTGTTTCCAGTTCGGGGCTCTTATGAATAATGCTGACCTGAGCATCCATGCACAACTCTTCATGTGGTCAACTGTTTTCCTTTCCCTTGGGTAGGCACCTAGGGGTAGAATTGTTTAGTCACATGATAAATGTATGTCCAACTTTTTAAGAAACTGCTAAACAATTTCAGAAGATCTTGTCTGAGGCAAGGAAGGGATGAAGAAGGGACAGAGTCCGCCTGGGTGGAGCCCTGTGGCACTGGAGTTTGTGCCCTCTGTCTCTTTATCCTGCTCTGTGTCAGGCTACTCAGTGTCTCTCTCTTTTTGTCTTTCAGTCAGTCCATTGTTATTTCTCAGCAAATCCAGTTTATTCAGAATGAAATTGTTTCGTGTTCATCCGGGTTTGGGTTTTTTTCATTGTTTCCCCAACAAGCGATAGGTCTTCTCTCAGATGACACACATAGGAAATGATCTTGTGTGGTCTTTGTTTCTTGCCTTATGAGCATAAAAAAAAAAAAAAGTCATTTCCTGAAATCACTTTTTCAGTCAGTGCTCTGAGGGAGTCTGTCTGGTCTGTGGCAGAAGAGACGGCTCGGGTGGCCTAGTAGCTCGTGGGCTGTGAGGAAAGTCCAGTCGGTGTCCGGATACAGGCTGAGGCAGTTCTGGGTTAAGCCCAGCCTCTGCTCTTGGTCTGACTGAGCACGTTCCCAGGAGGGAACCTCCCAGGTTGTCCCCTGCCCTTCAGCCTTCGGGTCCTGAGGTTTGCTAACTAGACACCCTGCAGCCCTCTGTTGTCTATAAAAGCCCAGGGAAGATTCTCAACTGATTCCTCAGCAGACAGCTGCTCTGTACCCCCAGGGGTTTTCCACATGTGAGGAACCCCCCAGAAGCCCAGGCCTCTGAGCCCTCAGGCCGGCAGCACTGTCCCATCCCACCCCCGCCCCAGTGAAACAGGACAGGCTGGGGGCAGAAACGCAGGTGCGTGCGCCCGCGCCATCACTCACCATCGACATGGTCTCAAGGAAGTGATTCGCTTATTAAGCCCCCATTTCCTCACCTCCTATGTGGGGTCCCCACTTGTGGAGTTTTTACATCAAAGGCAATAATCATAAAAGCGCCTCATAGGGCACTTGCCATGGAGCAGGGGCTTCCTGAAGGCTAATTGCATTCTTTCCCATCACATTCCTCCACAGAAGCAGGTAACCGATCATCTGGAAACCTGAGGGATGGGCAGGGAAGAAAAGCCACCAGGAGACACCATCCTTTCCCTGGAGCTCCTTGTGTTCAGTTCAACAGCTTGGCTCTTCTGACCGGGCGCCGTGCTTGGCTGAAGGACGCAAAGCCAAGGAGACAGTCTAGTATCAAACATGGACCCAGACCAGAAAAGAGGGGGGAGGCTCCACAGAAAGGGTGAAGGTGCTTCATCCATCAGGACCCTCCAGCACTAGCCTGGCCTTGCTGGGAGCAGCCTGTGCCTACAGAAAACACTTGAAATCCAGCATGGACTTCAGAAACCTCAGTGTAGACCTCAGGGTCCTCCACTTCCTTAAGGCCTCTGTTCACCTGTTCTCAAAACTTGAGCAACTTTCTGGTGCCAACACCTTGAATTCCTAATCCAAAGGGCATTTCCCATCACTGCATGCCACGCTGGTCGTGGTCTGTTGCTACACGTCAAACTGCTTCAATACATTTGCATAAGTGGCTTAAAAAACTATTTTGTGATGTACATGATTCCATGGATCAGGAATTGGGACAGGCACGACAGGATGGCTTGTCTCTTCCATGGCAGCTGCGACCTCTGCTGGGTCCTGGAATCGTCTGGAGGTTCCTTCACTCCAGACGGCATTTGGGCTGGGATGTCTGAAGGCTGAGCTCAGCTAGGATTGTCAACCAAAGCTTCCATCCATGGCCTTCTCTATGCCTTCCGTAGCCAGGTTCCGAGAGGGCGTGTTCCAGGAGGGAATTCTAGAGCGTCCTTTTTGTGGATTTACGTCCATCCCACTGAAGTCTGAGAAGCCGGTGAGCATGAATTGAATCCCTTCACCCTTGGTCCGAAGTCCCGTTGGCAGAGCACTGTGCTTGCTCCAGAGTGGGTATGTTTAGCCTGTGTTAATGAGTTGGATTCTTTTGCAGATTACTGGCCTTTAGGGGTCCCACCAGGTATTAACGAAAGGGGAATTGTGACTCTGAACATAGACTAGAAATCCACTGTGTGACCCTCCACCGGCAAGAGTATATGGCAGGGTGAGGTGATGGGAGTATATACTGCACTTGAAGTCTGGTTTCCTTCTTTGTTATCTTTGGATTTAGATTCCTGAGCAAGACGTGCACTCTGTCCAATTTACTTCACTTTGGCTTTAATTTTTACTAAGCAATAGGATTTTTATCTAGGTAATTGGGCCGTTCTGGATCATCTGTCCTCTTTTTCATGGCCTTTGAAGTCATGAAGTGTCCCAAGAAGTGTCAGTGAGGACTCCCCGGGGGTTCAGGTCGTGTCCCTTTTAGGGTGGGTGTGCTCTTCACCTTTAACTATGAGTGGAGTGTTTTCATTTATACAATAAATGTTCATTCAGTTCTTACTCTGAACCCCATGCTACTGAGTAGGACGTATTTCTTGCCCCTCAAGGAGCACACAGATGTGTGAATGGACGATGCAGTGTTTGTGGGGAAGACAATTCGAAGGTCAAGACCAGCGTGCTGTGAACATTCCGGATCTAGTCCTGGACCTGTTGTGGAGCTGGGATTGGTCAGGGTAAGCCTCCTGGAGTGGAGCCATGTGGAGAATAAGAGAAGGAGAAAGGAATAGAAATGAAGAGAACAGAAGGTACTTCAAGGGGGAAGCAGCAACTACAAAGATCCAACGTCTAGACAGACAATAGAGAATTCCAGAAATATTCAGACCCCAACCAATCTTACTTAACAAGCACCCTTACTTCTCACTAGCTCCAATTCTAATTCTCGATAAACAACTCTCGTAACTGACAGTAACCTTGTGGGTTTTGCCTTTATCAGCCTCCCCCATTTTGTAGTCCAGCGGAACAAATTCAGGTGCTTCTTGAGTCTGTGTCTCCCAGACTACAGTCCTAACAACCCCCAAATAAACACCTTTTTATTTCAGTCGGGTCTCAGTTTCTAAAAATTTTGGTTAAAGCTCTTGTTTCATAGTCCAGTGAATTCTTCTGTTGCAGGAGTCTGCAATACAAGAACTTATTTTCCTCCTCAACTCTTGAAACTTAGATAATTTGTTTTCTTTCTTTCTTCTTTCTTTTCTTGATTGCTGTTATTATGGAAAATGGTAGGGGAGAATTTTTCTTTTCGACTCACACTTGAAGAGAACATGTCCCACACAATCCCTCCATCTCCATCATGTCTCGTAAAATCTCTCTGTCTTCACACTAAATGTGCTAAGAATCTCATCTGTCTCTTTGGGACAAATGCCCACCTCCAAAAAGAGCCTTTTGTCTTTCGTGCTAACTATGGACATTAAGGCAATTATCTCACCCAAAGGTTTTTGAGATAATGGGCGATTTCCTGTTTTGTTGACACTTGCTGTTAATACTGTACTCTCCCATCACCTTAACTGCAATATGTGGTTATCATGGAGCTTCTGCAGAGTAGTCTTATGCTCATGAAGCAATAGCCAATGATAATAACCATCACAAAAGAAGAGGAATTTCCATCGTTTAATTAGGCAAAGGACACATAAGTAAATATCCTGGGCACTGTGTCAGAAATTCAGACTTGCGGATTAGGACCAGGTTGGCAAACATTCTGTGAGCCTTGGGGGCAGACGAGGAAATGGAAGAGCTAGGTTGCCCTGATAATTATTAGTGGAGGGACTGTTAATCCTTGCCCAGGTTACACATCTCCTTCTGTGGGACCTAGCTCATAATATTGTTATTTGTTTACTGCTGACCCGAGAGCCTTCATGACAAGTACCATGTGATTTTCATTCTTGTATCCTTGGTACCCAGTACAGCACATCTAGCCCTCAATCAGTGCTTCCTGGATGAAAAAATACTTCTGTGTCTACATTCACAGACTGGGAGTGGGTCCATGTGTTTTCAGTGTTCCTTTGGCCGTGTCTAACACAGATGCTAGCTGAGGTGTCCTTCTCTTTAAAAAATTTAGATGAGATTTGTCTTTAATACCTTCCCAAGATTTCTGTGAACCCCAGGAGAGCTTCCTTTCTCATGGTTTCCTCTGGCTACACATTGTGCTTCCACTGAACTAGTTCAATTCATGAACGAGCTCATCATCCCACACAGTCTTTTGCAGTATCTTGACTCAAATGTGGAACTGAGTCCCTTGAGTTTCACCAAAACCTCACCCACATTGGGCCTTTCATCTTTAGAACTTTACAGAAGTTTTAAGAGATGTGGGTGAGGGACAGTCTACAGAGCAACAGCATAAGCTTGATAGTACTGAATATCAGACACTCCAGTTTTTACAAGACATTCTACCATGCTCCATATTCCTTGGCCATCCTTGTTTATCTTCGCTTCTCTTCTCTGTCCACTCCCACCTCTGAGTTTCTAATAACTTAAAAATTAAACATGTCCCATCTGTATTCCTGAAATGACACATTCTCACCTTTCTCCTTCAGGTCCAGTTTCTTAGGAAGGGCCCCTGAGAAGGCTTCCATGCACTAAGAGAGAGGAGTCAAAAGGAAAGCCAAGTCAGATGCCAGGGAGCATCCCTGGGAAGGGTTCTGGCATGGCCACCTCCCATGGCCAAGCCCTTGGAGTTGGAAACCACAAGAGAAGCCCCACCAAAGTTTTGAGATCTGAGCAAATGGGGCTTTGCGGGGAGGAAGCAAGATCCCTGAGCTCCCCCATGGCTCAAGTGTGGAGGCAGCATGGCATGGGTGTCTGCACGTGGACCAAGGCCCCTTCAAGGGTTCCTATGAGCAAGACATGGAGTGGAGAGCAGAAGGATGGTCTCATGCCAGCCAGAGCAGCATGAAGTAGCAAAGCCTCCAGAAAGCCCTGCTAAGTCTTCTGAGGCCACAGAGGAATAAAGGAGAAAATGGAGCATTTCCAGTGTTGCAAGAGGAATGCCAAAGGATCAGTGGATCAACTCAGGAGGTCAGTGCATGGGTTGATGGTTGAGGCCCAGACAGGATGAGGTGCATTTCAGCAGGTGCTGACAGCAACAGATGACAAAGACCAGAGTCCCTTTCCCAAAATTGTTGACACCGAATGCCACTGAAGGAAGGGGGGTGGGTTAAATGCTGAATTGACTAAGATTAAGTCTCCGCCTTTTGGAGGAACTGGGGTCTCAAAACAGAAGTTAAGTTCAGTTCTAGGTGGAAGTTTACTGTTGACACCCACATACATCTCTCCTAACACCTTTGGGTAGGATCAGCCCTATCTGGTGCCGGTAAATGTTTTAGAATCGTTTGTTCTTTGTTAGTAGGTGTTATTACTTCCTCAGAATGGATCAGCATATTTATTTAGAAGTATTTCCTCCGCTACTTCATTATATTGAGTTCATCTCAAGTGAGCTCGTTTGGATTGTTGATCTTGTTCATTGTTGTAGAATTATATTTCTTTCTTGGACTAAGGAGTGTTGGATTGCAGGCTCATTTTGAATGGGAGATTTCCTATTAGCTTGTTTATAAAGATTTGTTTCTCTCTCTCTCTCTCTGCTCCTCCATCCCTATATAGGAATTTTGAGGTTGCCTCTGTATTGGAGGCTGTTGGTACCCTACCCAGAAGCCTTTGCCCACTGCTGCACCCCTCCTTTACCTGCTGTGAGCGTTGGTTGTTCTTTTTGTTTGTTTGTTTGTTTCTGGTTTTTTTTTTGCAGTATGCGGGCCTCTCACTGTTGCGGCCTCTCCCGTTGCTGAGCACAGGCTCCGGATGCGCAGGCTCAGCGGCCACGGCTTACAGGCCCAGCCGCTCCGCGGCATGTGGGATCCTCCTGGACCGGGGCATGAACCTGTGTCCCCTGCATCGGCAGGCGGGCCCTCAACCACTGCGCCACCAGGGAAGCCCTGGTTGTTCTTTACCCCAGAGAACTACTCCTGGCTTAATTAGGAAGATGCCTCACTAACATGAGAATACAAAAGGCCATACTCTTTGCCTCAAAATGGGCTTACTTCTGTGAAACAATTCATGCTCCAGAGCCCCTGTGAAATCAAGCCAATGCAGCCAACTTGTAACGGTTAATTTTATGTGTCAACTTGGCTAAGCCACAGACATTTGGTTAAACATTATTCTGGGTGTGTCCGTGAGGCTTTCTGGATGAGATTAAATTTGAATAGAAATATAACTGATTTCTTTATATTGATCTTGTATCCTGTAATCTGCTGAAGTCATTTATTAGCTCTAAGAGTGTTCCTTATGGATTCCTTAGAATTTTCCACATAAAAGATCGTATTGTCTGCAGAGAGATGTAGTTTTACTTGTTCCTTTCCAATCTGAATCTGGATGCATTTTATTTCTTTTTCTTGCCTTTTTAATTTTTTCCTGACCAGAACCTCCACTATGATAGAAATGGCAAGAGCAGACATCCTTGTCTTGTTCCTGATCTTAAGGGGAAAGCATTCAGTCTTTCACCATCAAGTATGATGTGGTGAACATTCTTGAACAAGTCTTTTAAGGACTGAGGTCTTCATTTCTATTGAGTAAATACCTCGGACTAGAATTCCTGGATCACAGGGTACGTATACGTTCAACTTAACAAAGAATTGTCAAGCTATTTTCCAAAGTGGCTTTTGTATCCAACATCTTTTTTTTTTTTTTTTTTACAAAGAATAGGTTTGGGTTTTTTGGTTTGTTTTTTTGGCGGTACGCGGGCCTCTCACTGTTGTGGCCTCTCCCATTGTGGAGCACAGGCTCCGGACGCGCAGGCTCAGAGGCCATGGCTCACGGGCCCAGCTGCTCCGCGGCATGTGGGATCTTCCCGGACCGGGGCACGAACCCGTGTCCCCTGCATCGGCAGGCGGACTGTCAACCACTGCACCACCAGGGAAGCCCTGTATCCAACCATCTTTTAAATTTTTCTTGTTACATGTTATGTATCATCTCAGTGAGTTTTGGAAAACAGAAAGGCCCCCAAACTGTGGCTTCTTGTTGCACCTTAATTGGAAGTCTTCTCAGTGATAGACTCAACACATCTGCAACCCTCAAGAAGTTCCCAAGGGGGGACTTCCCTGGTGGCGCAATGGTTAAGAATCCGCCTGCCAATGCAGGGGACACGTGTTCGAGCCCTGGTCCAGAAAGATCCAACATGCCGCGGAGCAACTGAGCCCATGTGCCACAGCTATTGAGTCTGAGCTCTAGAGCCCATGAGCCACAACTACTGAAGCCCACGTGCCTAGAGCCCATGCTCCACAACAAGAGAAGCCACCGCAATGAGAAGCCCACACACCGCAGCAAAGAGTAGCCCCTGCTCGCCTCAACTAGAGGAAGCCTGCATGCAACAATAAAGACCCAACACAGCCAAAAACAAATAAATAAATAAATAAACTTTTTAAAAAAAGAGAAGTTTCCAAAGGACAGTTCTTCTATTTTCAACTTAAATCCATTCCCTCATAAGCTCACTCTTTGTCGACTGTACAAACCCTCTCAAACTCCTCCTTAGTCATTCCCCCAAGAGAAGCCCAGCTAGACCACAAAACCTGCTGCTTGAACCGCCATTCACTTTATTTGCATGTGATGTTTTTGTAGCGATGTCATTACAATTAGGAGGAATCCCTCTAACCAAGGCAACCATGGAGAGGTGGTTGTACAGTCCAGTCTTGGTGCAGATCTTTTTCCTGCCTGGCAGGGCTCCAGTTATAGGCTTGGCTTATCTCCTGTGTGATCAAAAGAATGCAAACATTCTGCAGGCTCCCACATGCTATCTTGTAACCATCTCATACCGCAAACTCTGCTTCCCATCCCAGGACTGACAGCATCTTCTTCAAAGCACCACGCATCTCCATAGGCAGGTATATCAGGATGAGCAATCACCTGCTCACCTCACTTGCGAGCCCTGCTTTTTAGATTCTCTCTCTGCGGTTCATTAGTCAGTTTTCCTTAATCACAAGGTCTCCCTCTTTTTATTTTTCTAAAATGGAGGATATTGATTGTTTTGGCAGAATATGAAAATAATGCGTGTTTGTTTAAAGAAATAAAGAAGCCCTGAAATTATAAAGCATAATTCTTCCCTCTATAAAAATGGCTAACATCAATAATATCTCAATAAACCTGGAAACATTTTAAATGACTAGTAGTTTGGGGTTGAAGTTTGAGGTTTATCCTTCCAGGTTTTTAAAATGCACTTAAGGGAATTCCCTGGCGGTCCAGTAGTTAGTGGTTAGGACTCAAAGCTATCACTGCCGGGGCCCAGGTTCGATCCCGCAAGCCATGCAGCCAAAAACAAAAAAAAAAATAGAAGCACTTAATATACATAATGAACATTTCTGCATGGTAGTAAGTTTATAGCTGGACATGATTCTTTTTAATGGCATATTCCATAATATGGATATACATTAATTAATTTTTATTATTAAATGTTTTAACCATACAGAAGAGTACTGAGAATAATGTAATAAACATCCATGTGCCATTTAATCATCAGAAAAAAAGTTCAGTCATGTATACATATTTTCTCCAGTTTGTCATTTGTCTTCTGATTTTTCTTTTGGTGATGTTTCGTCATGCATATTTTTGTATTCACATAGATGAATTTATTACTCATTTCTTTTATGGCTTCTGAATTTTGAGAATGTTCTTGCCTGTGCCAAAATTCTGAAGAAATTCTCCCATGTTTCCATTTAGAACTTTGATTGCTCCAACTTTTACATTTAAATATTTTATCTATTTGTAATTTAACCATGTATGGTGTGAGGTATGAATCAAGCTTCATTTTTTTCCCAGATGATGGTCCATTTTGGTCTACTCCTTAAATAAACAATTCATTGTGTCCCTCCTTTGATTTAAGATGCCATCTTTATTTTTTTAATTGAAGTATAGTTGATATTGTTAGTTTCAGGTGTACAGCAAAGTGATTCAGTTATATATATATAAACATTCTTTTTTAGAAGACGTGGTATATATGTATTATATATATATATATAATGTGATATTACTCAGCCACAAAAAAGAATGAAATCTTGTCATTTGTGACAACATGGATGAACCTAGAAGGCATTATGCTAAGTGAAATAAGTCAGACATAGAAGGACAAATACTGTATGTTATCACTTACATGTGGAATCTAAAAAACAAAATAAATGAACAAACGTTAAAAAAAAAACAGAAACAGTCATAGATACAGAGAGCAAACAGGTGGGTATCAGAAGGGAGGGGGTGGCGGATGAGTAACATAGGTGAGGGAGTTTAAGAGGTACATCTTTCTAGTTACAAAATAAATAAGTAACAGGTATGAAATGTACAGGGTGGGAAATATATCCAATAATTATGTAATATCTTTGGTGACATTTTTTCTTTTTCTTTTATTTCATATCTATATGAGATGATGGATGTTCACTAAACTTACGTGATGATCATTTCATGATGTATGTAAGTCAAATCATTATGCTGTACACCTTAAACTTATACAGTGCTATATGCCAATTATACGTCAATAAAACTGGAAGAGAAAAAAATAAAATTATGAAGAAAGTACAGAGAGTTCCTATATATTCCATTTCCCCTATTACTAATATCTTACCTTAGCATGATGCATTTGTTATACTTGATGAACCAATACTGATGCATTATTATCAACTAATGTCCACATTTTATTCAGATGACCTTAGTTTTTAGCTAATGTCCTTTTCTGTTCCACAACTAACTACATTTAATTGTCATGTCTCCTCAGGCTCCTCCTGGGACAGTTTCTCAGACTTTCCTTGTTTTTGCTGATGTTCATAGTTTTGAGAGGTACTGGTCAGATACTTTGTAGAATGTCCCTCTTTTCCAGTTTTTATAGCTCTAGTTTATTCCGCTTACAGCAAGGAGCTAGCATCTCCAGCACGATGGCGTGTAGCAGTGATGATAGCAGGCATTCTTGTCGTCTTTTGCTTTTAGCCAAAATGCCTCAGGAGTGCCCTGTTAAGCATTTTGAACTGAGATAAATATATTTGATCATGATAATAAAATATTATATTCCTATACTTCTGTCGTATTCCTATCCTGGTTATAGTCAATATTATTTTTCTTAGTGTCTATCTTTGAATTGTTTTTTTTTTCAATTGATTAGTTTATTTTTTGTTTTTATTTTGAGCTGTTTTGGGTTGAGCTTCTCATTGTTGTGGCTTCTCTTGTTGCAGAGCGCAGGCTTCAGTAGTTGTGGCACGTGGGCTCAGTATTTGTGGCTTGCGGGCTCTTGAGTACAGGCTCAGTAGTTGTGGCGCACGGGCTGAGTTACTCCGCGGCATGTGGGATCTTCCCGGACCAGGGCTCGAACCCGTGTCCCCTTCATTGGCCGGCGGATTCTTAACCACTGCGCCACCAGGAAAGCCCTATCTTTGAATTGTTAAATATGATTATGTTTGTATTTGTGTGTGTCTGTGTGTGTGTTTGGGGCAGGGTGTCGGTAATTTTCCAGGAGGCAAGCTGTTTTCACAACCCAATGACTCTCTTCTACTGCCTCAGAGAGGGATTGCCTCCTGCAAATCTGAAATTTAACAAATCTGCCTCATCTGCTCTTCTGAACCGAACTGGGACTCGGAGGGCTTCTGACTGAAGCCTTTCTCCTGGAGGTGTGCCCCTCCCTTTGGGAAGTGGATTCTTTCAGTGCTTTGTGAGGTCCGTCACTGCTGCACCCTCTCCCCACCCTTCTCTTCACCTTTCCCCACAATTTGCGCCTGACGTCGGCTGCTTTTAGCAGACCTTTCATATATTTTGGAGTCTGAAAAGTATCTCTCTCTCCAAGTTTGATTGAAAATGGAGTTCGTGGGTTTTTTCATTCTTTCTTCTTGCTGTTATTTTACAATTTCCCAGAGAAGATGAAAATGCAGACTTCTGCAGCTCTGTTCATACCAGAAGTCTTAATGAAGTCATTTTTGACCCAAGGACCACAATTTCTGGAACTAGGAGGCAATTCAATCAACCTTTGAGCTCTGTCACACAAAGTTTTATTAGAAACATAATGGGGATTTTGGAGAGAGGGCTGGTGAACCTTGTGTAGTGAAATAGAAACTTGAATTGCCAGCATAGAGTACTTAATTAAGAGATAAGGAAATTCACTCATTCACGAAAAAATAATTGAACAACTGCTTGCGCTAGGCATTTCACTAAGCAGTGAGGTGATAATTATTGTTGGTAGGGTTTGTCTAATTCATTATTAGAATATTGTTTCCCCTGAACTCAGTTGCTTGGGGATAATAAAACCAACCTTATCTACTTTAAGAAGAGGCTGAAATGAGTTTCAATATGTGAAAACAGTTGGTGGAGTTCTGGTATACTGAAAGGGGAATTTGGAGCCATTATAAGCTTTTAAGGAGTGAAGTATTTTATTTTTATTTTTATTGAAATTAGTTGGTTTACAATGTTGTCCTGGTTTCTGGTGTACAGCAAAGTGATTCAGTTATACATATATGTATCTATTCTTGTTCTGATTCTTTTCCATTATAGGTTATTACAAGGTATTGAACATAGTTCCCTGTGCTACAGAGTAGGTCCTTGTTGGTTATCTATTTTATATCTAGTAGTGTGTATATTTTGATCCCAAGCTCCTAATTTATCCCTTCCACCCTTCCTCTTTGGTAAACGTAAGTTTGTCTTCTATGTCTGTGAGTCTATTTCTGTTCTATAAATAAGTTCATTTGTATCATTTTTTTTAGATTCCACGTGTAAGTGACATCATATGATATTTGTCTTTCTCTGTCTGACCTACTTCACTTAATAAGATAATCTCTAGGTCCATCCATGTTGCTGCCGATGGCATTCTTTCTTTCTTTTTTTTTTTTTTTTTTGGTGGCTGAGTAATATTCCATTGTACATATGTACCACATCTTCTTTATCCATTCATCTGTTGATGGACATTTAGGTTGCTTCCATGTCTTGGCTATTGTAAATAGTGCTGCTGTGAACATTGGGCTGCATGTGTCTTTTTGAGTTAGAGTTTTCTCCAGATATATGCTCAGGAGTGGGATTGCTGGATCATATGGTAGCTCTATTGTTAGTTTTTCAAAGAACCTCCATACTATTTTCCATAGTGGCTGCACCAATTTACATTCCCACCAACAGTGTAGGAGGGTTCCCTTTTCTCCACGACCTCCCTAGCATTTTTTTTTTTTTTGATTTGTTGTTGTTGTTGCTGTTGGCTGGGCCACATGGCTTGTGGGATCTTAGTTCCTTGACCAGGGATTGAACCCAGGCCCTTGGCAGTGAAAGCACGGAGTCCTAACCACTGGACCTCCAGGGAATTCCCTCCAGCATTTATTATTTGTAGACTTTTTGATGATGGCCATTCAGGAGTAAAGTATTGTGATCACAGAAATGGGTGGAGCTTGTGTCTGGTTCCTTTGAGCCCAGGAAGCCACTGACCGGTACAGAACACAGGACGTCAGGTGGCCGCAACACGGCCAAGGGTAGAGTTGGCCTATGACTATAATAGAAACAGAGTGTAGGGACAATGCCTCAGGGCTTGAGGCAGGCAAATTATGGCAGCAAAGGTGAGATTGACTAATGGAATTGCATGAACCAAGAGTCAAATGGGGGCCGGAAGGCAATGAATGGACATCCCTCATGCAAACTCAGTGCTTTCTCATTTTCCCACAGTGGAAATGGGGTCAATTTCCATTTATATTAGGTGCTGATCCAGAAGTCCCCATTTTAGACCTGAGTTCCTGGAAACAGACTCTGAAACCCTGAGATTAGCATACAGGAGATTTAATGGGGAGTCCTCTTGGGAACAACACCTGTAAGGGCATGAAGGAAGCAGGAGTGGGCAGTAGGAAAAGTTGGTCCACAATGTAGCTGCAGCAGAGGCCCCAGCTAATCTTATGGGGAGCTCTGCAGCTGTAATGGCCTATCAGCGTTGTCCCAAATTAAAGCAAGGGGGCAAGTGTTTCTTTCTCCTCAGTATCCAGGCGCTGGATATGAGCTGGCCCAGGAAGGACAGTCCTGAAAGGAGACCAGCTGAGAGCCCCAGATGTCCGGCCTCCTGGTAGACGGTGCAGTGAGCGGCCCTCCGTCCTGCATGGGGTGTGTGGACGGCATCCCACAGCACCCACTAACAGTCTCCTCCAGCCCAATGCAGGATGGCCACTGGCTCAGGAGCTCAAAACTGCTGCCTCTTAGGTCTATAATTTTTCTTTTGTCTCATCTTTTCCTACTTTGCTCCTCTCCCCCACCTGCAACGTTCACTTTAACTACAAAAACCTCCTCGCCACTACCTGACCACACAGTGTGCTCTTGACACCACACCTGCCTTTTCATGTGTGATTTCATCAGCTTAGAATGTCCTTCCTCCCTTCCATTCATCCAAATCATGCTCTTCTTATAAAGCCGACTTCAAAAGCTACTTGTATTATAAAATTTGACATTGAACCGATCTGGGGTCCTGAAGCATTTTGTTTGTGACTTTGTTATCCTATCTGTCCTGCTTGCACTATAGTCGATCTTGTGCTTGTGTTTTCCCTTCTCAGATTATAAATTCCATACATACAGAGCTCACTCCTTTATCCTATATTCTATCCATTACCTAGCATCCGGTTTGGCACAAAACAGACTCTCAACAAATAGGAATTAATTGCATCAAATGTCCCAAAGTGTTATGAGAGTTTCTTGGGAAGAACCTACCTAAAGATCTGAAGACCTTTTGCCATCACCCTGTATTCTTCCTTCTCATGGGAAGCAGGTAACACATCTATTTAATAGAATTTGAGTACCAACTACGGGACAGATCCTGACAGGGCTATTTCTTATTATTCTTTTTGTTGTTGCTGTTGTTGAGGTAAAATTCACATACTATAAAACAAATCATTTAAAAATGTGCAATTCAGTAGCATTTAGTACATTCACAGTGCTGTGCAGCCATCACTTCTATCTAGTTCCAAAACATTTACATCACCTCCAAAGCAAACCTGCTTCTTTTGTTCTTAAAGAAATTACACCTAGCCTGTGTTCCCCAGAAGCGAGGCATATTGCAACAAGAAAAGGATGGGTCTAATGTCTGAAAACTTATTGTTAAACTCACCTTAAAAAGGGCTTCTGGGGCTTCCCTAGTGGCGCAGTGGTTGAGAGTCCACCTGCCAATGCACGGGACACGGGTTCGTGCCCCGGTCCGGGAAGATCCCACATGCCGCGGAGCAGCTGGACCCCGTGAGCCATGGCCGCTGAGCCTGCGTGTCCGCAGCCTGTGCTCCGCAACGGGAGAGGCCACAACAGTGAGAGGCCCGCGTACCGCAAAAAAAAAAAAAAAAAAAGGGCTTCTGTTGTGAGTGGCACACGTAGGGCAGCTTGCTTGTTCTTTGTGCGGAATCGACATCAAGAGATTTTGGAAGCATAATTTTTTGGTACTTGGACAGCTGGTGATCATTGGTCCTGATGCCCTCAAAAAAAAACCTTTGTGTAGAAATCAAGCTGGCTTGCTTTCTATGTTTCTGTTACTGAAGGGGAAGAAGGAACTTTCTTTTCAGTGTTCTGAGAGGATTATGTTTGGGTATCACCAGAGGTTTTAAATTCCCATCCTGAGGGGACACCCCCCAACTTTGGAACAAGGGAGGCCCTGAGTGACTGGGGGTGATAAGTGACCCTACCCTCAGGTGGAGGGGTGGTAGCTGTGTGGTCTGCACCACAGCCTTGCTTAGCATTGTATGCTATGGACAAGGAAGGGACAGTAAAACCCCTTTGGCCAGTCTTTGTCTTTTGGTGTCCTTACTGGGGTTTTGGGTTTTTTTTTTTTGTTTTGGCCATGCTGTGTGCCATGTGGGATCTTAGTTCCCCAACCAGGGATAGAACCCGTGCCCCCTGCAGTGGAAGCTCAGAGTCTTAACCACTGGACTGCCAGGGAACTCCCTCGGTGTCCTTAAATTTCTGTCTCCTTGTGATTAAATGAATGAAATTACAAGCTCCCTCAGGAAAGGGGAGGCAGTCACTGGCTGGGAAGTTCAAAACCACACTTTATCTATGACTAAGGAACATAGATGCTTTCAGTAATCATCTTATTTCTTTTTTTCAATCACTCTGAACTATATTCTGCTTTACAGATGCGAGGAAACTGAGGCTAAGAGAGGAAAGTAATGTGGTCAGACTCACAAGGAAACACAGAGGTAGGATTTGCAGACCCTGCCATATGGTGCGGAGGTTTCCTAAGGAAACACTGCCTAGGAACCCGGCCCACCCCCACTCCTTATCCATTCTAACCTCCAAGCGTTGTTGTGACAACATGTAGCGACTCCTTTCCCCATCCCAAGTGGTGATCTTAACAGTGAACCCTTTAATTCTTCCTCTCGGGGACATCTATCTCGTCTATGACATGTAGCAAAGATGATTAATCGAGACAATTGGAATATTAGTGGCTCAGATTCTCATCCCCATCGGGAGACCAAACACACACATACCAAGGAGAAACCATACACAGGTTTATTTTATTGTATTTTATTGTATTTCTACAAAGGCAACATCAACTTACCCTGTTAAAATCACTTCTGAAAATAAATTTTCTGGAAATGCATTCTTTATAAATGTAAAGCATGCAATAATGTGTAAATTTACAGAAACATTTTAAACTGGTTAACTCAGGTAATAGTCTGTAAAATAGGTTTTGTTTCTGGAGATAGTACAGGTATCCCTAGACTTTCTTAAAGTCTTTACTTAATTCTGATTAAGGCTGTACGAACAGAGATTTATCTTAATGGTGTAAAATGATTAATTACTAATTAAAATGACCTGTAAGAACTTTTGAGTCATCCAAAAGTTAAAAAGCAGGGCCAATATTTTAAAAGAGAGGATGACACCTTGGAAAGTCATTTTTATGCCACATCAGCGATAACTTTTAGTGGATTATTCTTGCCTCACTTGACGGCAGGCACTTCAAAATGATTAAGGAAAAACTGTCGTACTTGATTAGTCCTCATCATTTTTGGTTTTGAAGGAAATGTTTGTAAATGAGTAAAAGACCCCAAATAAATGTGTCTGGGCCTATGTATTATTTTTTTAATTTGACTATTCATCTGTTATAATTAAAACAAAACATGTCCACAAGCATATGAAGCTGTGTTTGGAGTTCCACAAGTATGTTTAGATTTGTTAATGCCTTGTATTTCATGTTTGGAAATCAGACCACGCTAATGCCTTTTTCTCCTTATGATTGTAATCAGCATTGAAAGCTTGGCTTCCATTAACAAATAATCCTTCACAATAAAAGAATCAAGATCTAAGTTCATTACTTCACTATTGGTTTCTGCAGACACCTGGCTACATGGAGTATACCATGCTTCAGATATATTCTTAGGAAAACACTGAGACAGCATGCCGAAGTTTTCTATATTGTTTCACAAAAAGCTAGAAGTTAATTAAAGGGCTCATTTTCACATCAAGAAGTAGAGATTTACTCCCCCAGTCAATTCTCTACAGTCCCCTCTAGAGAATCCCATTAGTTCAGGTTAGAAGGGACTGGTCTTCCCTTTCCAAAATCATCCAATTCCTCATTGAAACACTGCTCAGAATCCTCCTCGGGTTTACTCATCCCTGCAGGAAAGCCTGGTGCGAGGAAGGACACCTTGGTCCGGGTGAACTCTGGTCACACTGAACTTGTACTTGGCAGGAAGAAAAGCTGACTGCAGGGTGAGAAGCCCTACTTTTTGCAGTGGATATAATTCTTCCCGGTACTTGTTCAGGAAACTCTTACTACAATACAATTTTAAATAAGCTCTTAATTTGAGAAGCTTATTAACTCTGCTTTTTGCATTTTCATCTTTTACAGAGCATCATGGAGATCGTGGTCCACCGTGGACTGTGTGTAAGATGAGCTGGGGGTGTCGGGGTAAATCGGGAGGAACCTACAGTACTGGCAGAGCACCGAAGTGCCCCGGCAGGTTTTGAAGAGCTGTACGATGTACTTGCGAAATTTCTGCCCCAGGAAAAAGTAGATGACCGGATTAAGGCAGCAGTGAACAAAAGCCAGGGTCTCTGTGGCCTGAATGGCATAGTCCAGGTGCCTCTCAAAGGTGCAGTCTTGAAGGACCTCCAGCTCCACCAGGGTGTCCAGGAAGAGCACCACGTTGTAAGGGGTCCAGAACCCCAGGAAGAGGACCACCACGGCAAAGATCATCTTCACTGCCTTGTTCTTCTTCTCATTTTTGCAGTGCTGCAAGGTCCTAATGATCATGGAGTAGCAGAACAGCATGATCCCCAAGGGGATCACCAGCCCTAGAACGTTGATCTCCAGGGAGCTCAGAACCTTCCACCTCGTGGAGTTGAAAGAATACTTGGTTTTGCAGTAGGTGTGGTTGTGCTCAGTATAACACGTGCTGAACACAAGGCCTGGGAGGGAGGCGAGCACAGCCACTGCCCACGTGGCCACGCTGGTGATGACCCCGTAAGTCAAGGTCCTCGCTCTCAGGGAGAAGACCGCGTGCACAATGGCCAGGTACCTGTCGATGCTCATGAGTGTGATGAAGAATATGCCGCTGTAGAAGCCCACCAGGTACATCCAGGAAACTAGCTTGCAGAGGCCGAGCCCGAACACCCACTGGTCTGCGGCATAGTAGCCCCAGAAAGGGAGCGAGAGCACAAAGAGCAGGTCCGAGATGGCAAGGTTGAGCAGGTACACGTCGGTCATGGACTTGAGCCGCTTGTACTTGAACAGGACCAGAACCACCACAGAATTTCCAAGCAGACCAAACAGAAAGACCAAGGAGTAGAGGGGGGGCAGGAAAAGCTCCCCAAATGCCTTGATACCTTCCTTGGTGCAAGGTTTGGGGATGCTTTCATAAAGATAATAATTGTTATAGATGCTTTCATCCAGGGTGGTGTCTGCTCTACCCGTGGGGTTCATTTTCAGATTTACAGGCTTCTCACGGCAGGTCTGAGCCCAACCAGAAGAACCTAATGAGTGGAAGGGCCAATAAGATTTCTATCAGAACAAAAGCAAATCAGAACGGTGCTGCGTACAGAGCACAACTGCTTCGTATTTTGCCCAGATCACCATACACTCTTCCCAACCTTCCCACATTGAAGGGCTCAGGTCCTTGAACTGAAGGGCAGTGCAGCCGAAGTGAAATAATCCTGCCCTTTGGAGGCAGATTCCAAATTACAGCTCTGCCACTTTTTCTACCCCTCTGCTGGGAGCTCTGGTTCTCCTGTTTGTAAGCGGGGGTAGTAAAACCTCTTCATCAACAAGAGGTTTTTCTTTTTTTTTTTTTGAAGTTTTTTTTTCAATACAGGGACCATTTTTAAAGTCTTTATTGAATTTTGTTACAATATTGCTTCTGTTTTATGTTTTTTGGCCGTGAGGCATGTAGGATATTAGCTCCCCGACCAGAGATCGAACCTGCATCCCCTGCACCAGAAGGCAAAGTCTTAACCACTGGACTGCCAGGGAAGTCCCAATAATGAGGTGTTTTTCAAAAATGTATTTCTGAAAGTTAGTCTGGCATTACTGAAATCACTCGCAAGAATGACGAGACTATAAAGGAGAAACTAACACACCATTGTAAAGCAATTATACCCCAATAAAGATGTTAAAAAAAAAAAAAAGAATGACAAGACTAGCTGACGTGCCCAACAGAACTTTATCCAGGGCCTTTCTGACATGAAAGCCAAAAATAAAAAATTTAAAAAAGATTTTAAAATCTATGCATGTTTCCCCTTCAGACTGTAACACCAAAAATTCAGTGATGACTTAGGTAAATCATCAGGCTAGAAGGGAACCAGGTTGGCCTCTTGCCTTTATATAAAAATTCTGGGGGCTTCCCTGGTGGCACAGTGGTTAAGAATCCGCCTGCCAATAAAGGGGGCACGGGTACGAGCCCTGGTCCAGGAAGATCCCACATGCCGCGGAGCAACTAAGCCCGTGTGCCACAACTACTTAGCCTGCGCTCTAGAGCCCAAGAGCCACAACTACTGAGCCCACGCGCCACCGCTACTGAAGCCCGCACGCCTACAGCCCGTGCTCCACAACAAGAGAGGCCACCGCAATGAGAAGCCCGCGCACCGCAATGAAGAGCAGCCCCCGCTGGCTGCAACTAGAGGAAGCCTGCGGGCAGCAACGAAGACCCAACGCAGCCAAAAATAAATAAATTAATAAATAAATCTATTAAAAAAAAAAAAATTCTGGGACTTCCCTGGTGGTCCAGTGGTTAAGAATCCACCTTCCAATGCAGGGGATGCGGGTTCGATCCCTGGTCAGGGAACTGAGATCCCATATGCCGCTGGGCAACTGAGCCTGTGTGCCACAACTAGATTGCCCACATGCCACAACGAAGCTCCTGCGTGCCACAACTAAGACCCAATGCAGCCAAATAAATAAATAAATATTTTTTTAAAAAAAGAATAAAAGAAAAGGGGGCAAGGACCAAGAAAATGTTTTTTTAAAAAAATTCTAGGGGCTTCCCTGGTGGCGCAGTGGTTGAGAGTCCACCTGCCGATACAGGGGACATGGGTTCGTGCCCCAGTCCGGGAAGATCCCACGTGCCGCAGAGCGGCTGGGCCCGTGCACCATGGCCGCTGAGCCTGCGCGTCCAGAGCCTGTGCTCTCCAACGGGAGAGGCCACAGCAGTGAGAGGCCCGTGTACCGCAAAAAAAAAAAAAAAAAATTCTAATTCCTCCTGTGTGCTTCGTACTTCATAGGATTTCAGAGCATGTTCACTCATATCGTACATTCAATCCCAGTCCTGTGCTCCTGTTCCCACACCCCCTCCAACAAAAACCTGGTACTCTAAGCCAAATAAGCATACTGAGCCATGGTGTAGATGACTTGTGAAAGACTCAGAGAAGTTAAATGCCTCCTGAAGGCCACACAACCATGCAGAGAACTTGTTCCTCGGGCCCTAAGTCCCAGTGCTGTGCTGGTGAACCAGGTCTGGGAGGGCAAAGAGGTGCGGGGGAGTGGGGGGGCTCTGATTTATGGCTCTTGCTGGTTTCCTTGGTGTAAATGCTCCCACCATGGCCAAGTTCAAACCACCAACCGCCTCAAAAATTCCTGAAGATTTAATAGTCAGCTCCTGAGAGCTGGTGGGGGTGGGCCCTAGCACGTCACACCCAAGCCCCATGTTTCCTCTGGAGCACCTTCTTAGTTGGAACACACCTAGCCTCCCAGGCTGGGTGGCTGGCCACTCCTGGGCCGACCTGACACTAATGCAGCAAGTGTGTTTTCCAGGCCCTGTAGAAGGTTGCAGTATTCAGTTGGGTAAATTGAGGGAAATTTTTGGCCTTTTCATCGAAACCACATGTAAAAAATCAATCTTGGGCTTCCCTGGTGGCGCAGTGGTTGAGAGTCCGCCTGCCGATGCAAGGGATGCGGGTTCGTGCCCTGGTCCGGGAGGATCCCACATGCCGCGGAGCGGCTGGGCCCGTGAGCCATGGCCGCTGAGCCTGCGTGTCCGGAGCCTGTGCCCCGCAACAGGAGAGGCCACAACAGTGAGAGGCCCGCGTACCGCAAAAAAAAAAAAAAAAAAAAAAAAAAAATCAATCTTACACACTGAATCCTATCAGAGTGGGAATTAGCAGGACGGATCTAGAAAAGGCACATCATAGCCAGAAATAAAATCTCTACCTCGCCAACCACCCTCATTTCTTATCTAAATTGGCAGATGAAGAGGTTAAAACCTTCTTAAAGTTATTCACACGTCCACATGTGAATCGGACCAATGCAGGAAGCTTTCCAACTCAAGGCCACCTCCTCTTGCATCCTTCTTAGTGGCACCCTGATATTCCTTATCAAAACCCTTTCACATTGTTCGATAATTCACATCTATTCCCCATCTCCCACCCTGACCTCCACACACCCAAACACCCAAGCTACATGTTTCTCAAGAGAGAGGTTTTGGTTTATTCCTGCAAACAGATGCTGAAGACCTGGGGCATCTCAGGGTCTCAAAAAAAAAAAAACTGTGTTAAATGATTATCAATTCTAGTTAAATGAATAACAATTCTAGCCTTCCTCCATAATTTTACCAGTGAAAATGAAAGGAATAAGAGAGACTGAGGTGTTAGGAAATTATCAGGAGAAGAAACGAAAGTCAACACAGCTGGTGAATGTCTGGAATTATTCTGCAGGCCTTATTTGGCAGGTGTTTCTTGACCTGGGAGTCGATAGAAGCCAGAAGCGGAAAAGTGTATATGTTGAATGAAAATTAGCTGTGTGTTCTGAGCCTGTGGCTTAGGCCACATGTGTGCAGGAGGAGAGCCCTGTATGTATGTGAGAGCCAGTCAGATGAGGGCTGGGAGGGTAGGTTGTGTGTGAGCTGCAGGACAGGTGCCAACAGAACGACCAGCAGGATGACCAGGATGCCTGAGTGATAGGGTTAGCTGTGTGGCTGGGCAGCTTTCAGCGCTTCCAAAGTCCACACACCTGTGGACAAAGCAGTGCAGGGCCTGAGACCCTGGGAACGCGTCCCCTCACCCGCACCCCCCTACCCCCCCGCCACGCCGGCCCCTTACCTTGCGTTTCTGAAAGTGGCTCCAAGGCAGGTCTGCGAGGCAGTGCCTGGCTTGCTCAAGAAGCACGGCACTAAGAACGGCAGGAGCCTTTGAAGGGCTCGTGGCTTCCTGTGAGCACCAGCTCTGTTCCTCATCCATCTATGCTGAGTTCAAGTGGGGTTTTTTGATAGAAGTAAGATGCAGAAAATGAGTGACTCTTAGCTTGGGTTCAGGTTAAACTCTTAGTCACTCATTTCCCCAAACTGAAAGCTAGGAAGGTTTGCTCTCTGCAAGATGAGGGAAGTTAAGTTTTTCAAGAGAGAAACTTTTAAATGTTTTAAAATTTATTTGTTGGATTTTTAAATTTTTTCATTTTAGCTGGCTATGTGCTGTAGAAGTGATCTTTATACTCTGGATCAGTGGGCTGTTTGTTATTTCCCCATCATGGATGTACAGTGGCCAGCAATCAAGATATTCAGTGTTCTCTAAACAGTGGGATCTGAGGAGGTTGGAGTGAGAGGCCAGATTTATTTAAGAATAAGGATAGTCAGGAGGAGAGAAAAGTGTATCCAAATGTCTGGCAGTGACGTGGAGGCCCTAGTCAACCACATTCAATAAACATCCTCAGCCTGGTGTAAAGTGACATGACAACAAAGCTCTAAGCCCTTTTCCCAACAGGAAGAGCCCTCCCCCAAGCCCCTTCCACCGAGAAACAGCAGAGCTTCCCCTGACAGTGCTCCTGGCTGAGAGCTTCTTCAGGTTCATGTACCCATCATAGCCAAGGAGCTGACATCAGTCCTGAGTCTTTTCTATATGGCATCCTGCCAGCTTCTGCCAGCTCCCAGCCATTTCCTTCTATGTGTCCACAGTTGCTTGGCTCTTTGGTTCAGCTTACAAGAGCCACAAATGTCATTTTTCCTGAGGAATTTGCATAAATAAGAACTGAAAAATTGAGCTAGAGTGGTGTTTATCAACCTTTTTTTTTCCATTATCACCCCTCCCAAGGAGGCTTTTTGGATTTTTTTTTCCTAGTCACCTCCCCATGATATATTTTAATACCACAGATAAATAGGGAAGTTCCCTGGTGGTCTAGTGGTTATGATTCAGTGGCCTGGGTTCGATCTCTCGTCTGGGTACTGAGATCCCACAATCTGTTCGGTGCAGCCAAATTAATAATAATAATAATACCACAGATAAATAGTAAATCTGCTTATGTTTCATATATATATATATGCAAATATATATGCTTTATATATATATATATAAGAGTAAGGTTTGTTTAGGGTGGGGGGAGTTGCTTCTGGCTTCTAATGGGAAAAGACCAGAAATGCTGCTTAAAATCCTACCGCACACAGGCCAGCCCTCCACCATACAGTCATCCGGCCCAGAAGGCCAGCAGTGCTGAGGCTGAGGACTCCTCAGCGAGAGTAATATTCCCACCTGTGAACTGCGGAACCAGATTCATAGAAATCCAGTGAAAAGGAAATAGGCAAATAACCTTAGGGAATGCTGGGCTTTGATTCAGGTTAAATACAGTTCCTTACGGCAGTGCTTTCCAGTGCTAATAGTATCATGAACTCTGGAAGCAGATGTAGAGTAAAAATGTCCCAGATATATTTTGTTGCCAGAGCTGACACCAGATCCTTGCTCAAAACCCGCCAACCCCTCCCTTGGACAGGAACTAACATATATCTTTAATCATAGGGTCTGGAGACAAAAAAGCGGAGTTATAGGAAGAGAAAAACAAAAGCTCAGATAGAACCAGCTGGAACCAAGATGAATCTGACCTCCAGCAACCCCTGAGCCTCATTCTATGCTGATTTCACTACATCAGCTACTAAATGACACCCCTGCTCTAGGCTATGACCCAAAGTTGATCCACGTGTGCGAGAAGCTCATCCGTAAACAAAGTTCCCGCTTCTCCATTCTCAGGCCATTTAATAAAGCTTGCACTGCATCAATCTCAGCTTCGTTTTTGTTTCTGCTGCACGAACCTGAAACTTCCCCTGCTGAGGCAGGGGGCCTCGGCTGGGCTAGGGCCCGAGCAGGGGTCCATACGACCTGATTCGGTAACAATTTGACCAGTAAATCCATGCCCATTATACAGAGTAACTTATTTTTAGAAATGCAGAGCCTGAGGAAGGTTCCACCATGGAATTAGAGGCCTTGAGGGACGAGTTACCCTGGGCAAGGCCATCTGAGCATGTTGCGTAAGTCTCCATGGACCCTCCATGGAGGGGGGAGAAGTGGTAAGGTCTAGAACAGATGATATCTGGATGTCCAAATTGTCATCAGTGGTAGTTGGTCATTGTGGGTCTGGAGATGGTCCCTTAAAGCTAGTTGGTGCTCCCTTGACTGACTGGCCATGTGACAGACACCTGGCCCCATGAGTGGGGATAAGCCCAAGCTCCAGGGTCCATGTTAGCTAAGGGCACTTGCTTTTTGAGGCCTGCTCAATCTGGGTTTGGATCTCAGGGCCACCATGTACTAGCTATATGAACCTCAATTTTCTCATCTGTAAAAAAGGGTGATAAAACCTGAGGATTGTGGGAGGATTAATGACCTAATGTTTGTAAAACACTTAGCATGGTGCCTGGTACAGATATGTGCTCAAAATGGCACCAGCTGTGAAAATTAGTAGGATAAATAAAACACACAGGAATAGCTTTCTCTCTTGAAATGGGTGAGCCTGGCATGTTGCCCTTAGCCATAACTAGGAATCCAGGAAATATTTTGATTTAGACGCAGTGGGCCACAATCAATTTCTGAGTTGCTGTTCAGGTTAAAAGCAGGTTTCAGGGCTTCCCTGATGGTGCAGTGGTTAAGAATCCGCCTGCCAATGCAGGGGACACGGGTTCGAGCCCTGGTCCAGGAAGATCACACATGCCGCGGAGCAACTAAGCCCGTGAGCCACAACTACTGAGCCTGAGCTCTAGAGCCCGCAAGCCACAACTACTGAGCCCACGTGCCACAACTACTGAAGCCCGCACACCTAGAGCCTGTGCTCTGCAACAAGAGAAGCCACGACAATGAGAAGCCGGCGCACCGCAACGAAGAGTAGCCTCTGCTCACTGCAACTAAAGAAAGCTCATGCACAGCAACGAAGACCCAACACAGCCAAAAATAAATTAATTAATTAATTAAAAAAAAAAAAAAGCAGGTTTCAGATTTCCAAGTTGCAAAGGTTACTGCCCTGGAGAAAGTCGGTCTTCAGGTTTGCAAAGTAAAAATGATAGTGTCCTGGAGAAATACTAAATAGGTTTTCCCTCCAGTAAGGGATTCAAAACTAAACAATATCCCCACCCACAAAAAAAAAAAAAAAAAGAATAAAGGATGAAATTTTAAGAATCCAGAGAAGCCTGCTGTCGGACCCGGAGCCGTCTGGGAGCCCCTAATTGTTGCTCCAGGCTCTTTCAGGTGTGCGTGTCTGTTGTTCCCAGTGCTCTACTGGGCTAGAGAAGGAGGAGGAACCTGTCCTGAATCCTCGCAGTGAAAATGAAGGAAAGCCTGAGAACCAAGGCAAGATGGAAAACAAAGAACAGCCACTGGTTGCGGGAAAGCCGGGAGTAGCTTGTACTGTGGAAGACAAGGAAAAGTTAGAAAACAAGGGAAGGACAGATCTCAGGGGAAAGACAGAAGATGAGGAAGTACTAAAGGATAAGGAAAAGCCAGAGAGTGAGGCAAAGCCAAAAGAAGGAAATCCAGAGAGCGAGGGAAAGCCAGTGAGTGAGGGAAAGCCAGTAAGTGAGGGAAAGCCAAAAGAAGAAAAGCCAGCAAACCAAGGGCTGCAGGAAAGTGCCCAGCTGGGGATCATGTACCCAGGAAGGCCAAAAGAAAAACCAACAAGGGGCTGGCTCAGTGTCTCAAGGAATACGAGGAGGCCATACACGATATGCATTTGAGCAATGAAGCGATGATAAGAGAATTTGACGAGATGGCCAGGGTGGAGGATGAGGTGAAGAAAACCAGACAGAAATTGGATGCAAAAAAGTTTACAGGACCCCTTCCACCCGAGGGGCCCAAGGGAACTCAGGGGTGGCTGCAGGGCCCCACAAAGGGGCTTTGAAGACATTCCTTTTGTGTAGTGACCCTGGCAGGCATTTGCAAGGCCTTGTGCTTTATTTAACCTTATGCTAATACTATACTTTAGGTGTCACTCTCTTTATCCAACTGCAGCCCTGTGTGTTTCAGTAGCAGATTTTCATCCATTGCATGGAAAAATGTTTATGGTGCATTGTAAAATGTTTAAAAAACCAGTTTTCAGAACCATATATACGGCATCAGTCCATTTTTGTAAAACTACAAAGATACTTACCTAGTGATCCATGTACAGAAAAAACTCAGAAAGCTGTGTCTACTAAAAGATTAACAGTGGTTTAAAAAAAAAAAAGAATCCAGAGAAGGAAGGTGGTGCACTCAAGGCAACACAGCCAGAGACACAGTCAGGGCTAACGCCTACCCTCCTGACATTTTCATGGACAATATCTTTTATTGAGCTAAGTTTCTGAAACCTGACCAGAGAGAAGGTGACCAACAAAAAAATACCCAGAGCAAACCCACCCCCAAAGCAAGGTGGTATGTCATATGCTGCACAGCACAGACCTTCAGCAAGAAACAAAGCGATAGCCTGAGCCTACAGCGCCCCCTAGCGGAACAAACCTTATTCCACGACCAAAGACATCAAAATACAATCCCCGGGCCACAGGTACCATAGCCACCCAGCGTGTCTGACACTGGAAGGCAAAAACTCCCAAGGCCTTCAGGAAGAGCTCCATGGAACTCTGCTGCAGAGCAGAGGTGATAAAGCATCCAGAATTTGGTGTCAGACCTGTTACTTACAGCTTAAAATGAGAGAAGGCTGTGAGGCAGGCCACACAGGGGTTGCACCCAAGGACAGTAACAGCAAGCTAGAGCTGTAGGGGGCAACTTATGTATGGCAAGCAGGGTGGGGTTAGTTAGTTTTCAAGAGTTCTCTGTTGATTGGCTCAGTTGAAAAACTTTGTAGGCTTGGAGCAGAGGAGCTGTCCCTAGTCATCTGATTCCCAGTCCCCAGGACAATTAGGGCTGGTTCCTAGTGATCCCAGAGTACACACAAGAGGCTAATGGGGGAAGTGACTGGGGTATGGACCTAACTCCTCAAAAAGGGGAACTGACCGGTCCTCAAAACTGGGTCAAGAAAGCATTTGAACAAACTATATTACAGGGGAGGTCTGAAGAAACAGACAAAACTTTGGAAAGGAAATAATAGATTGCAAACAGTTAAATTACAAATGGCTTGTTTCGTTTTGTTTTTTGACAATAACTAAAAATTACTGCATATTTGAAAACTAGAAAACACATTTTCATGTAACCTGGATGTCAAAGAAAGTACTATAGAAAATAGAAAACACTTATAACTGAATGATAATAAAATATCATTTATCCAATATTGTGGTCTGGGACTTCTCTGGCAGTCCAGTGATTAAGACTCCAAGCTTACACTACAGGGGGTGTGGGTGCGGGAACTAAGATCCTGCATGCTGTGCAGTGCGGCCGAAAAAAACAAACAACAACAACAAAAATTGTGGTCAGCAGCTAAAGAGGCTCTTAGAGGATAATTTAGACCTTAAATGTTTATACCAGAAAAGAAGAAAGGCTACAAATTGGTAAGAAGTGTTTAACTTGAAAAAGAAACTGCAGAAAAAGGAAGAGTAGAAGAAACTCAAAAAGGGTATAAGGAAGGACTTTTCTGGTGGCTTAGTGGTTAGCATTCCAGGCTTTCCCTGAGGTGGCCCAGGTTCAATCCCTGGTCGGGGAAGATCCCGCAAGCTGTGCGGTGTGGCAAAAAAAAAAAAAAAAAAAGAAGAGGAAGAAGAAGAGTTTAAGGAAAAAATAATAAACATAAGAGAGAAATTAGTTAAACAGAAATTGAAAGTGGGGCTTCCGTGGTGGCGCAGGGGTTAAGAATCCGCCTGCCAATGCAGGGAACACAGGTTCGATGCCTGGTCCGGGAAGATCCCACACGCCGTGGAGCAACTAAGCCTGTGTGCCACAACTACTGAGCCCACATGCCACAACTACTGAAGTCCACGCACCTAGAGCCCATGCTCCGCAACAAGAGAAGCCACCGCAATGAGAAGCCTGTGCACCGCAATGAAGAGTAGCCCCCAGGGCTTCCCTGGTGGCGCAGTGGTTGAGAGTCTGCCTGCCGATGCAGGGGACACGGGCTCGTGCCCAGTCCGGGAAGATCCCACATGCCGCGGAGCAGCTAGGCCCGTGAGCCATGACTGCTGAGCCTGTGCGTCCAGAGCCTGTGCTCTGCAACGGGAGAGGCCACAACAGTGAGAGGCCTGCGTACCGAAAAAAAAAAAAAAGAGTAGCCCCCACTTGTTGCAACTAGAGAAAGCCCGAGCGCAGCGACGAAGACCCAATGCAGCCAAACATAATTAATTAATTAATTAATTAATTAATTAAAAAAGAAATTGAAAGTAAAATAGACCCATAAAAGTATTTGAAAACAATAACAAAATTCACAAACCTCTAGGAAGATAAGTAAAGAAAAAATAGGAAGCAATCTTGGGAATGTAAAGGGAGAAATAAATACAGAGCAGAGACTTAAAAGATAATAAATATTATGAATGATTTTATTACAATGAATTTGAAAACTTAAATGAAATGGATAAATTCCTAGAAAAATCTACCTACCAAAATTGTCTCAAAAAGAAGTATAAATCAGTCAAAAATTAAATAAAAACTGACATAATCTTTCAAAAATTGAATCAGTAGTTTAAATGCTTTGCACAAAAACAAAGTTAAAAAAAAAAACAAAGAAACCCTCAGGATGGTTTTATAGGAAAATTCTACCAAACATGCAAGGAGTTTTTTTTTTATTGGCATATAGCTGCTTTACAATGTTGTGTTAGTTTCTGCTGTACAGCAAGGTGAATCAGTTACACACATACATATATCCCCTCCTTTTTGGATTTCCTTTACATTTAGGTCACCACAGAGCACTGAGTAGAGTTCCCTGTGCTATACAGTAGGTTCTCATTAGTTATCTATTTTAGGTTCTCATTAGCTATCTATTTTATACATAGTAGTGTATATATGTCAACCCCAATTTCCCAATTCATCCCACTCCCACCCCTTTCCCCCCTTAGTATCCATACATTTGTTCTCTACGTGTCTCTATTTCTGCTTTGCAAGTAGATCTATCTGTACCATTTCTCTAAATTTCACATATATGCATTAATATATAACATCTGTTTTTCTCTGACTTACTTCAGTTAGTATGGTAACCTCTAGGTCCATCCATGTTGCTGCAAATAGCATTCTTTCATTCTTTTTTATGGCTGTGTAATATTCCATTGTATATATGTACCACATCTTCTTTATCCATTCCCCTGTTGATGGACATTTAGGTTGCCATGCAAGGATTTTTGTTTCTTTGCTAACTACACATCTCAAGCACCTAAAACAATGTCACACATGGGATATGCTCAAAATTATTCACTGAATGAATATCTTACACAAATTACTTTATATGACATAACCAAGAAACTTAAGACTTCAGTAATGGGCAAAAAGTACAAAAGTAACAATTCACCAAATAGAAAATACAATTAGTAATAAATGATAATGGAATAATGTACAATCTTCCTAGCAAACAACAACAACAAAAGCAAGAGATTTTTTCCTAAGAATTTAAGTTGTGACCAATTCTCCTAGGTGAAAATTAATTCAATGATTCAACAAGATTTCCTGAACATCTCCTACATACTGGACAATGGTGATTTCAAGAGGAAGTGTCCATGTTTCAGGGCACCAGTTCACAATCCAGTGGAGGAGATGACAATATAAGAAGATAGTTATGATAGAATATTATGTAAAATAAGATTGAACAGAACTGTATAATAAAATAAAGAGATAATTTTATAAAGTATAATACTGAGTAAGTGAGATATGAGCACAATTCTATAACAGAACAGAAATCATACCTGGCTCTGCTTATTAGAATGAAGGAAGGCTCCTAAGAAGGGTTGATATTTGCCAACCATATTTGCCAAATGAAGGCATGACGTAAGGACTGACTGGCAAGGCTAAGGAAACAGTGGGGTCAGAGGCAAGGAATAGAGAAAGGGCAGGAAACCTGTTTGGGATGGTGATGCTCAGTGTAGTAGGCAGGGAGGGACACTAATGGTAACTGAGATCAGACACAGGCTGACGTCATCACTGGCATCAGAATTCTTTGAAATAAGAGAAACCATAATCTCATCAATGCTCTTCTTTCTTTTTTTTTTTTTTTTTTATGGTACGCGGGCCTCTCACTGTTGTGGCCTCTCCCATTGCAGAGCACAGGCTCTGGACGCGCAGGCTCAGCGGCCATGGCTCACGGGCCTAGCTGCTCCGCAGCATGTGGGATCTTCCCAGACCCGGGCACGATCCCGTGTCCCCTGCATCGGCAGGCGGACTCTCAACCACTGCGCCACCAGGGAAGCCCAATGCTCTTCTTTCTAATTGAACGTTAGCTCTACCTCTGAGCACAGTGATGCGGATGTGTTGTAGGCTCCATCCAGTAGGCAGCTCTTGGGAACACCCCATGGGATAGTCACCTTCCACTTCCTTGCTTTCTTTTGAGCTCCTGATGGTTTTCTTCTGCCCCAAAGCACACCAGGGCCAGCTTAGCCAGTGTGCAGCACCCCTTCTTTGGATTTAACCCTGACAATTTTCCTTCCCGTTAGGTGAGGATAGGAGACAACAGCTAATTTCCTCTTTGCATCCAAGGAACTAAATATAACACACAAGTACTGCCAAATTCTGAATAATAAAATATGCATTATTCTCTTTTTATGAACAAATGTATTAGTGTGAAGTCAAGTGGAGGCCAGCGTTCATGAAAGAACAAATCCAATCATCTCAAACAGATCGATGGTTGATTACACACCTTACTCCTCCCAGGGGTGATGCTTGACGCCAGAAGGGAGCTGGAGCCCAGAGTCCAACGACCTCATTCCCACCCAGCTGGTCTCCATGTTACAGTTAGTCACTGAGGGGAAAAAACTGCCCAGGGTCATTGGCCAGAGGGTATTTCGATCCCATGAGGTGGATTTTTTTCTGGGTGAGGCTCAGACACCTCAGAGCCTGCCCCCCAGTGTGGGCCCTCGTGATCTGAGGAGAGTGGGGCCCAGCCCTCCCACCAACCTCTGAGCTTCTGAACCCTAACTTCCGACACCCCTACCCCTATACAAAACCCACCAGTGGCCCAGAGAAGAGAAAGTGAGAGAAATATGGTAGGCAGCGGATAAAGCCTGAAAGGCTTCGCTCCAGCCTGGCTCAGGCTCACAAGGGTCTTGTCTGTAGGGCACAAGGAGGGGTGGTGCCTCACAGCCTACCAGCCAAGGGAGCAGCATGGGGGCATGGCTTCAGAGGAGCTGGTCATGGCTACCTGCCCCCTAACTGCTCAACACTGACCAGCAGGAGACACCAAACACCTACTGCCACTCCCAGCAGCCGCTTCGGCAGCACAGCTCTTCAACCCGTTCCCTTTGCTTCTGCTTGGGAGAGGCTGCAAGAAGCTGTGTGGTTGACCTAAGAACCTTGCTCATCTCTTTCCTCAAATTCACACAATAAAGAATGCCAAACACTGGAGCAGGCTGGGGCAACACTCCTGCCTTTTCATCTTTGCTGTACCTAATCAAAAGAAACATATACATAACCATATGATTTATGAGTTTATTTGCTGAATCATTCCTCAGTTATGGAGGCCAATTTCAATGACTTTCTTCCAGAGATAGACTTTTTACATTATTAGGAAGCCCCTCAAATATTGTCTACCACCCCCCCACCCCCCGGCGACTATAGCCCACTGGTGAAATTGCAGTTGTTTGACCCTGAGAAATAGTATGAAAAAAACAATGGGAGACTGTTGATGGGCAGCAGAGTCTCCAGGGAACAGCGCCTAGACCCTAGACAGGTCCCTTCCACACTGCTAGATACCAACATGTTCCATCAGTTCTTCAGGACATATACTCCACACAGAGCAACGACCACCTTTCCTCCTCCAGAGCAACTACCACCCAACACACCTACAATCCACCAGATCCTGTCTCTGGAATAACCAACTGCCTCCAATCCTGACTTTCTACCTGTAAATCAGCCCTGTGAGGTTCTTCCTCCCATCTTAACCCAAGGTTCTATTCCTTCCTTGTTAAACACAGTTGAAGACACAAAATATAAAATACAGCTCTGCATATTCAAAGAATATATTTTTATTTTACCATGTAAATAATTTTGGAAATATGACAGTATATTCAATATGAGGAATTTTAATATTGCCATCTTATATGTGAGAGAGGCAGTAGAGAAGAGTATCACAGGCATTTTTACTACAGAGAAACAGTTTACCACAGCCCTCTAGAGGGTACATGAGGAGTCACCATGAGGAAAGAAGTTGGAAAAAAATCTCATTCCTGCAGCTCTGAGAATCCTTGGGTGGGACCTGTGGAGGCAGAAGGTGGCTGTGGAGACTGGAAAACAGACTGCAGAGGTACACCATGGTCTGCTGCTGCCATCTTTTTTTGGTCTAGGGTAAAAAGAGGAGAAAAATCTCTCGGAAAATAATGGCTCCATGATGTGCTAAATAATGAAGCCCTGAACTGCAAAACCCAGGGCTTTCAACAAAGAAAAACAAAACTGCTTAGAAGCAGTTGGGAGAAACCCTGGGCCATATTCCCTTAGGGGTTACTCCCTCCTCAGTGTTCCCAGGTGTCAGACACTGTCTCTCCCATCTCTTAGGAATAGATAACCCTATCCTCCCTCTTCTCTTTCCTCTGGCCTCCTCTGGCCCTGCCATTTCCCTGACACTCCCACGTCAACACTTAGTCCCAGAAGCTGCTTAAACATTAGCACCAAGGGTTAAAGAGCTGGGATATACCAAGCCTTCCTAAGTGCCAGAAGTCAACGTGGAGAGGGAGATGAAGTAGGAAAGACTGAATATTTACCTTATATCCACATAGCCGCTGTGATTCTCTCATGCTATGATATTTGAGAACATTCCAAGATAAGAAGTGATACTTAATATAAAATAAAATGTATTTTTAATGAGAAAACATTTTTTAAATATTATCTATGGTACTTAAAAATGTCATGTAGAGAAAATTAACTTTTGCTCTTTTCTGAAAATATTTAAAGTTTATATAATAAAACACAAAATGTTATCAAACAAGAATGTGTGTGTGTGTAAGCTTGTGTGTGTGTGTCCCTGTATACATACACTTTTGGGTGCAAATATTATATAAGCAGTACTCACACCTACACAATGACATGATGTAATAAAAAGCTCATGTACTAAAATGTATCCACGGTACAATGGTATATCTGCATTACAAAAGCCCTCCTCCCTCATACTTTTTTTGAAACGGGGCTCATTTTACTTTACGGGACATGCACACATTGTTAGCAGTTCCAAGATATATTTATTTGAATGTCTTGGTTTATTTAAGGAAAAAAGGAAGAGATGTTGTGATCAATACCTGAATGCTGGAAAAGGATCATTCTTGCATATAATTGAGAAGTGGGACTGACTTGGTCAAAAGTGTCAGCCAAGCTACATTAAACATATTTTAACAGACAAAGCTGATTTTAGAATTATGAGAGTGAAACAAAGAAATGCATTTTCCATGTTGAGTGTAACTTACATCATTTATTCATGAACAAAATCTTCTAATCAACTAAGTTTTGCAACTAAGGGAATAACTATAGTATTTAAACTCACCCATTTAGTATGTTTTTAAATGCTTTAGCTTCTTTCAGCTTCTCTAAGAGTTTCTGCTTGACGCTTCTATTACCTCCAGAGTTGAATGCCACTCCAAATTCACTGTCACTTCCTCATCTGCATACTAGGGCCTCTCATGGGTCATGTGCTATGAAGTAATGTAACCAGCTTTTCAATTCAATCTAATTTTATAGCTAACATTTAAATTCAGCTCAGAATTAATTTGGAGGATCCAAAGAATATTATCATTCTTAAACATGTGGAAAATTTACGTGTGAAAAAATATCCCTTCTCAAGAAATTGCGAGTTAAGTTTCAGAACTCTTACCTATGAATGTGCTCAAGATGATTATCAACAATATCATTCCCACCCACCTTATGGTTTAGCAGTCATAGTTTATTACAGAGCTTGGAATAGTTGGGGAGAAATATTACTGTAGGCTAAAACCTAGAAAAATTCACATAATTAGTTTAATGATAAAGATATTACCCCAGCTGTTATGTCATATGACAGATCTTGACTATTGTTCTTGCACCCAAACTAGGATTCAATGCTTCATTTTGGCAGTTATTTTAAGGGCCACAATCTGATTATATGCATGTGCAGCCTTTTCATCACAGAATTTAGAAAAAAAAAGTTAAGAACAGAAATAATGTACTAATTTAAAATATACTTATAGTCACATACAAAAACTAAATTAAATATTAATATTTAGACTCTTGCCTTCTGAGATGGCCCACACTGTCCGTGGAGTGTGTTTTTCCCAGGGCCGCACTCACTTTTTGAGATGGACCGCATTCTGTCTATGGAATGTGTACCTCTCTAAATAAAGCCACTTTTTACCGATCACTTTGTCTCTCAGTGGATTCTTTCTGTGACAAGGCATAAAGAACCTGAGCTTCAGTAAGTCCTGACACCAGTTCTGCAGGAACTAATAAGACCCCCACTCAGGTGGAGGATGGAATGATGACGTTGACCCTCTTGACTTCAACCAACTAAAGCTTGGACTCTGTCGACCTTTGCCCCAATTCTACGCTGAATTCTCCTCAGCTCAAGCCCCCTCCTGAATATGCACGTACCCTTAGTTTAAAACTTCCCCAGTTTTGCAGTTCGGGGAGACACCTCTTTGGAAAAAGATCCCCAGTATTCTCCTTACTTGCTGCAAGGACAATCCTTCCTTCTCCCCAACCCCCCCAAATTAATATTTAATTAGATCAAAGATTCCTCAATATATGTGATACTGGTAGAAATTTAAAGTGCATTTCAAATAATTCTTCCATCAAAGGATCTATTATGGCAGTACAGTGGTTCTTGGAGTGTTGTCCTTGGACCCCTAAAGGGGCTTCAGGATTGTTTCAAGGGGCCTATGAGGTCAAAACTATTTTTGTAATACTACTACTAATACCAAAGTAAATAATTTTAACTTCTAAAGAATTTCTAGAATTACAGTTGACCCTTGAACAACGTCGAGGTTAGAGACACCCACCGTCCATGTGGTCAAAAATCCGACTATAAATTAAGTTGGCCCTCCAAGTATGCAGTTCCATGTCCGTGGATTCAACCAACCACGGATCAGATCGTGTAGTAATGTAGTATTTACTATTGAAAAAATCCACCTATAAGTGGACCCGCGCAGTTCAAACCCATGTTGTTCAAGGGTCAACTATATATCTGTTTTTAACTTTTTTCTTCTATATCCTAAAGAATGTACAAAGAGGGGACTTCCCTGGTGGCACACTGGTTAAGACTCTGCACTCTCAATGCAAGGGGCCCGGATTTGATCCCTGGTCAGAGAACTAGATCACACATGTATGCCGCAACTAAGGAGCCCACGTGCCACAACTAAGGCCTGGTGCAACCAAATAAATAAATATATATATATATTTTTTCTTTTTTTGTAAATAAATAAAGAATGTACAATGAAATTTCCCAGAGGCTACAATGTCATGATGCTGCCAGTGGTTTTACCTGCCAATGCTTTTGCACCATTAGTGCAAATATCAACACAGTGAAAAAGGCAAATAACATCTTATTATTATGAAAATAGTTTTGGACTTGCAAACACTCTAAAAGAATCTCTGGTTCCCACCAGAGGGCTCCACATTCCACACTTTGAAAACTGCAGTATTAGGGTAATGAATATTGCCAGCAGGTGACAGAAGGTATAGTTTAGTATCTTCAAATTAATCCTAGCCACAAGTTAAGATATTGTGAGTTATCAAAAGTAATCCAGGATTAGGCAAAGCCTTCTTAGATATATAACAAAAGCACAACAACAAAAAAAGTAAATTAGACTTACAAAAACTTTTATGCTTCAAAGGATACCATCAAGTAAAAAGACAACCCACAAAATGGGAAAAAAATACATATATCTGATAAGCGACTTGTATCCAGAATATATAAAAACCCTTACAACTTAATAAGACAAATAACCAAATTTAAAATGAAGAAAGGAGCTGAACAGACATTTCTTCAAAGAAGAGATACAAACAGCTAATAAGCACATGTAAAAATGGTGAACATCATTAACTATCAGGGAAATGTAAATCAAAACCCCAATGATATACAACTTCACATCCACTAGGATGGCTATAACCCAAAAGACAGATAGTAACAAGTGTTGACAAGAACATAAAGAAACTGGAACCCTCACACATTACTGTGGGAATGTAAAATGGTGCAGCCACTTTGGAAAACAGTTTTCCAAAGTGGTGCAGCCACTTTGGAAGACTGATGACGGGATAAACAAAATGTAATATAGCCATACAATGAACTATTATTCAGCTATAAAAAGGAATGAAGTACTAGTACATGCTACATCATGTATAAACCTAGGAAACATTATGGTAAGTGAAAGAAACCAGTCACAAAGGACAGATATTATTTCATTTACATGAGATGCCCTGAATAGGCAAATCTATAAAGATAGAACGTAGATTAATGGTTACATAGGGCTGGGGGAGAGGAGGATGAGAGAATGGAATGGTGAGTGACTACTAATGAGTATGGGGTTTCTTTTTGGGGTGATGAAAATGTTCTAAAATTGATTATGATAATGGTTGCAAAACTCTGTGAATATACAAAAAGCCACTGGATTGTACCCTTTAAAAAGGTGAATTTTATGGTATGCGAATTATATCTAAATGAAACTGTTACATGTATACATAAGTCAGTGCCCTTATTATGACTTTAAGACACTACATGATCTACTCTTAATATTCTAACCTCATTTCCTACCATCTCTTCCTTTCTCCCTCAACAGTAGCCTTTGCCTCAGAGATGCCACCAGGCATGCTGCCACCTCAGGTCATTTACATTTGGTTTTTCCTGTGCTTTGAATATTCTTCTTTCAGATATGTACAGTAAATTCTCCCATTCCTTTCAAGTTTTTACCAAAAAAATTACTTTCTGAATGAGGTCTTCAATTGTTATCCAAATGAAAATTTCAACACTCTCTGACATATTCTTTTAATCCCCGTTCTGCTTTTTTCTCCCTAGCATTTCCTATTACCTAAAATACCAAATATTCTATTTTCTTGTTTCTTTTCTTATATCTTTATTATTTTTTATTCAAAAAGTTGATTTACAATATTATATTAGTTTCAGGTGTACAGCACAGTGATTCAGCATTTTTCAAGATTATACTCCATTAAAAGTTATTACAAGATAATGGCTATAATTCCCTTGCTATACAGTATATCATTGTTGTTTATCTATTTTATACATAGTAGTTTGTATCTGTTAATCCTGTACCCCTAATTTGTCCCTTCTCCCCTTCCTCCCCCATTTGGTAACCACAAGTTTGTTTTCTATGAGTCTGAAAACATTGGTATTATTTTTTAGATTCCACATATAAGTGATATCATATAGTATTTGTCTCTGTCTGACATTTTGCTAAGCATAATATTCTCTAGATCCATCCATATTGCTGCAAATGGCAGAATTTCATTCTTTTTTAATGGCTGTATAATATTCCATTGTGTATATATGCCACATCTTACTAATCCATTGTCTGTTAATGGGCACTTGGATTGCTTCCATGTCTCGGCTATTGTAAATAGTGTGGCTATGAACATTGGGGTGCATGTATCTTTTTGATTTAGCCTTTTTGTTTTTTCTGGATATATAGCCAAGAGTGCAATTTTTAGTTTTTTGGGAACCTCCATACTGTTTTCCAGTGACTGTGCCAATTTACATTCCTACCAACACTGTACAAGGGTTCTCTTTTCACCACATCCTCTCCAACATTTGTTATTTGTAGACTTTTTGATGAAAGCCAGTCTGACAGATGTGAGGTGATATCTTGTGGTTTTGATTTGCATTTCTCTGATGATTAGCAAAGTTGAGCATCTTCTCATGTGCCTTTTCATGTACCTGTTAGCCATCTTCTTTGGAAAAATGTCTGTTTAGGTCTTCTGTTCATTTTTGATTGGGTTGTTTGTTTTTTGATATTGAGTTGTATGAGCTATTTATATATTTTGAATATTAACCCCTTGTTACATCATTTGCAAATATTTTCTCCCATTCTGTAGGTTTTTTTAGTTTTGTCAATGGTTTCCTTTGCTGTGCAAAAGCTTTTAAGTTTAATCAGGTCTCATTCATTTATTTTTGCTTTTATTTCTTTTGCTTTAGAAGACTGATCCAAAAAAATATTGCTATGACTTATGTCAAAGAGTGTTCTATGTTTTCTTCTAGGAGTTTTATGGTTTCTGGTCTTACATGTAGGTCTTTAAATCATTGCAAGTTTATTTTTGTATACGGTATGAGGGACTATTCTAATCTCATTGTTTTACATATAGCTATCCAGTTTTCCCAGCACCACTTGTTGAAGAGACTGTCTTTTCTCCATTGTATATTCTTGATTCCTTTGTCATAGACAATTGAGCATAGGTGTATGGGTTCATTTCTGGACTCTCTATTCTGTTCCATTGACCCATGAGTCTGTTTTTGTGCCAGCACCACACTGTTTTGATTACTGTACCTTAGTAGTATAGTCTGAAGTCTAGGAGGATTATACCACCAGCTGTCTGAAGATGGTAAAAGGTTTAGTGTGGTAGATCATAATATTAATGGTAATGGATATTAGACATAGGCTGAAGTAATCACGGGCCTTTTCAAATATGAAAAGCCATAATTCAATCAATCTTATTCTCTCACATGGACATGAGTAAAATGGATAATAAGAGAACTCTAAAAGATGAACTACTGAATGTTTACTTTATAATATACACTCTACTGAATATATAATCTATCCATTTAAATCCTCACAATTACTCTATGAAGTAGGTTTTTTCATTATCTTCCATATGTGGATGAGGAAATTGAGATACACACATATTAGTAGCCATGCCAACATCATAAAGTTGGTAAGTGATGGAGCCTAAATTAACATCCAGTGCTTGAGCTCTGAGCCATCTTTTCTTGACATTAGATCTGGCTAAGAGGAGTCAGCCCATGTCACTTCATGGGTCCACAAAGAACCCCAACCTCTCCTAAAAACAAGTGTCAAGCTACACACAAGAACTTGGATGGGGACTTCCGTGGTGATACAGTGGCTAAGACTCTGTGCTCCCAATGCAGGGGGCCTGGGTTTGGTCCCTGGTCAGGGAACTAGATCCAACATGCATGCTGCAACTAAGAGTCCGCATGCCACAGCTGAAGATCCCGCATGCCACAGTGAAGATCCTGCATGCGGCAACGAAGATACCACATGCCGCAACTAAGACCCAGTGCAGCCAAATAAATAAATATTAAAAAAAAAAAAAAAAGAACTTGGATGGATTGCAAGGTAATTATGCTGAATGAAAAATGCAATCTCAAAAGGTTACAAACTGTAAGATTCCATTTTTATAACATTCTCGACAAAATTATAGAGATTGAGAACAGATTAGTGGTTGCTAGGTATTGGGTGCAAGGCTTTATCTCATAGGTAAACCTTAGGAATACCCCCATGAGGTGGTCAATTCCCATCTCCTTGCTTTCTTTTGCACCCCGAAGACCAGTCTTCCTTTTCTTTCAAGCTCACTACAACTGCTATAGCTCCTTCCTAAGGCTTAGCGCTGACAATTCTTCCTTCCAATCAAGTGAGGATTGGAGCCACCAGCTAGTTTTCTCTTTTTTGCAAACTCCAAAGAACAAAATATGCATTATTTTCTAATTATGAACAAATGTATCAGTGTGAAGTCAAGAAGAGGCCAACATGTTCATCAAAGAGCAAATCCAGTCACTGCAAAGGGGACTGACAGTTGATGAATCATTTTCGTCCTCCCGGCCCCTCGCGACCCTTCAACACCAAGTAAGGCCTTGTCCCCAACGGCCTGTCCTCACCCCCCAGTCTGTCCCCATGTCACAGAGGCTCACTGAGGGGAGGAAACGGCCCAGGGTTGCCGGCCAGGGGGACTGCTATGCCCTGAGGCAGATTTGTGGGGAGATGGGGCCCGGTCGCCCCACAGCCTGGCCCTCACCTGGGCGGCTCCCCCTCCTTCCAGTGCTCCAAGGTGGGTGGGAGCCGCTTCCCTGGTTCCACAGCCTCCCCTTCCCCACTTCCTGGCACCCGGTCCCTCCCCCGCTCCCCACTCAAATTACCTTTCAGGGACCAGCGAGTCTGTGAAGAAACTACACGGCAGCGCAGAGCGGTTAAAGGGCCTCCCAGCTCTGAGGCTGTGGCTCAGGGCGTGTCTGAATATGCTCTTCTCCCAGCCAATCAGAGGCAAGGGGGAACTGGCGGGCGCCTCTGAGTGGCTAGCCTGGAGGCGCGAGTCTCGCAGCCAATCAGAGCCAAATGAGCCCAGAGGCTGTGGCTCCAAGGAGTGTGTTCTTTCATTCGAGGCTCAAAGTGTATCCACGCCCAGGCGACCTCAAGAGCCCGGTAGGAGTAACCCGCCTAGGGGAGGCCGCCTCTCGGCCAGTCAAGGCAAACAAAAGGACTCATGTCTTGTGGGTTCCTATGGGGCGAGATCCACGGGAACATCTAGACGTCTCACTGTTGCGCTGTCAAGGCTCAGCGCTGTGAGTAATAGGAGACTGAGAGCTACTGCATATCCAAGCCTGAATTCACACTGGTTCCTCTGCCATAAATGCCCTTCTCGCTTTCCTTCCCAGTTGACTCCGGTTCTTCCTTCAGAGGCCGACGCAATGCCATCTTCTCCTCTAAGCCTCCTCCAACCTGGGAGAATCTGATCTCAGGCGCACCAGCCCTGGTCATCCTGCATTGAGACTGCCCTGCCTTTGTGCCGCCGGCCCACCCCGCACCCCACCCCATCAGACTAGGAGCTTGTCTCGCCCCGGGAAGTGGAGGCAGATTGCATACTAACAACTTGCAAGGGCTGAGTCCGAGGCCAAGCTTCACTCACAGCAGGTTTCACAACCTCCAAGCTTTGTGGCCTCAGGGAAGGGAATTAACCCCTCTGAGATCAACTTTCTCATCTACGAAAGGGAGGAAGATGCAAAAGCCTCCCTTTAAATTGTTGGATGACTAGAACTGTAAGTAAAGGGACAGATAAACCTAGCGCAGGCTCTTGTCATTTCCCTAACTAGTTATCTGAAGAATGTGAGGAGTTCGGGGGCTGAGGAGTGGGAGGGGGATTAGTAGCACCTTCTGGTACCTAAATTTAGGCTTCTTTAGGAAAAGGCATTTCTAGATTGGAGGCCCCTCAGGATGACATCGGCAGAACTGGGTCCAACAGTTGGAAGCCCCAGGAAAATGGCTTGGCTAGGGGGTGAGGTCCCCCTGCAAGGAGGGGTCCAGCAGGAAGAGGCTGTGTCTGGAGCTGGACCAAAAGACCCCTCAAACTTTACCCCAGCCTTGGAACCTATGACTGAGAAAGGAAGAAGTTCGGCAGCACTTTCCCCTCAGGACCCCAAGCCTCCTTGCCTTTAAAATGAGAGGACTGGTGCTTCCCTGGTGGAGAGTGGTTAAGAATCTGCCTGCCAATGCAGGGGACAATGGTTCAAGCCCTGGTCCAGGAGGATCCCACATGACGTGGAGCAACCAAACCTGTGTGCCACAACTACTGAGCCTGTGCTCTAGAGCCCGTGAGCCACAACTACTGAGCCCATGTGCCACAACTACTGAAGCCCATGCACCTAGAGCCCGTGCTCCGCAACTAGAGAAGCCACCGCAATGAGAAGCCCGCGCACCACAATCAGGAGTAGCCCCCACTCACCGCAACTAGAGAAAGCCCGTGCACAGCAAAGAAGACCCAACACAGCCAAAAATAAATAATATAAATTAAAATAAATTAAAAATGAGAGGACTGGGCTGAACATCTCTAGGGTTAGGGAGGGCACCTCAACCTTGGAAGAAAGCCCACCACCCCGAAACCCTTCCACTGTACATCCTTGACCTCATGGCCTTTCATCAGGAATGCCTTCTCCCACACCACTCCAATATCCTCTACCATCTCTCACAGTGTTTCCTCCACGTTCAACATACTAAGTACTAAATACTAAAATCTGGTCATCCCCTGAGGACACTGATTTTTCTCTAACGTTCTCTAGAGCAGCTGCTCTTTCTCAAACACTCCTGGTTCTAAAAAGATTTGGAGGAGAAAAAGATCAGGAAGGTGCAGTGTCCTAGCACGGAGGAGATGAGAAATGTGAGCCCAAAGGTAAGACAGCTTCACTTGTGAGGAGGCAGCAGCGCCTGAATTAGGGGCCTCTGAAAGCTGGGATTTCTGGTCTGGCGCCCACAAAGTTCTTTCCCCAAGGCTGGATGACAAAATCTGGGGTAGAAGAGAGACAAGCTCTCCCTTTACTCACCAGAACCAAAATATAGAAAGGTCTTGAGCGTGGGGTTGGAACCACCCCCTGGGTTTGGGCTCCTGTCTGACACAGAGAAGCCACTGAACCTCTGAATGAACCTCCAATCCCACCTGTCGCCAAGCCTTCCAGGTCTCCACTAACATGTTTTCCCTCAGGTTTTCCTAGCTTCAGCTCTTCCCACCTATTCCCAGTCCCCACTCTGGGCTTGTCTCTTGCTTCTCATCCCTCCCCCTGGCCTCCTGCACCTGCCATAGAACCAGCCCCCCAAGTCTCAGCCATCCTTACGCCCATATCATCCTACCCACCAAAGCCAAACCACCGAGCTGAGCTCCAAGGCCCCTCTCCCCTCTGGGCAGTGTGGCGATAGGACACAGGAGGAAATGGGCACCGGGACTGTGAGGTCAGGAGAGTAGAGAGAGCAGGGAGCGAAGAAGCTCTGGTTCTACATATAAAGGGAGAAGCACAGTGAGAGAGGAAATAAAGAGGAATGGGATCATTTCAGGAGAAATGACAGGAACTAGTGAGAGACTGGAAGCAGGGCACGCAGTATGTGAGCTGCACGAGGGCAGGACTTTGGTCCACGTTGTTCACTGCAGTATCCCCAGCACCTGGAACAGTGCCTGGGTCATAGAGGCGTTCAAGAAATATGTGTTCCAGAGCATATGATTCATAGAGTGAAGTGATGACTGATGAAACAAAAAACATAATTAGTTGGAATTAATACTGCTTACAAAATTCTAAATACCTTACACAGATCTGTCATTCTTTTTTTTTTTTTTGCCGCACTGTGGGGCTTGTGGGATCTTAGCTCCCTGACCAGAGATTGAACCCAGGCCCCCGGCAGTGGGAGCACAGAGTCCTAATCACTGGACCACCAGGGAAGTCCCCGTTCATTTTTTTTTAAATGTATTTATGTATTTATTTATTTTTGGCTGCGTTGGGTCTTCTTTGCTGCGCGCAGGCTTTCTCTAGTTGCGGCGAATGGGGGCTACTATTCGTTGCGGTGCGCGGGCTTCTCATTGCGGTGGCGTCACTCCTGGCTTCTCTCGTTGAGGAGCACGGGCTCTAGGCACCCAAGGCTTCAGTAGTTGTGGCTCACGGGCTCTAGAGCACAGGCTCAGTGGTTGTGGTGCACAGGCTTAGTTGCTCCGTGGCATGTGGGATCTTCCCAGACCAGGGCTTGAACCCGTGTCCCCTGCATTGGCAGGCGGATTCTTAACCACTGCGCCACCAGGCAAGTCCCCCATTCATTTTTCAAATATGTATTGAGTGTTTATTCCATGCTGGACACTATCTAGGCCCTGGAAATACAACAGCAAGTGAGCTAAACAGAGAGGGAGGGGATAAAAATGACAAATCAGTAAACAAGGTAAGGGCTTCCCTGGTGGCGCAGTGGTTGAGAGTCCGCCTGCCGATGCAGGGGACACGGGTTTGTGCCCCGGTCCGGGAAGATCCCACGTGCCGCGGAGCGGCTGGGCCCGTGAGCCATGGCCGCTGAGCCTGTGCGTCCAGAGCCTGTGCTCCGCAACGGCAGAGGCCACAACAGTGAGAGGCCCGTGTACCGCAAAAATAAATAAATAAATAAATAAAAATAAACAAGGTAAAATAAGCTAGTCATAAATGCTAGTAAAAAATGAGAAAGAAAACAAAGAGAGTTGAAATATTTGAATATTTGACTATAGAATATACTAATGAATAAACGAAAGGGCATTGCCAGAACTCTAGTCTGAGAGTGTGACAACGGAGGTCCTCCTGGCAGGTGTGAGGAAGTTGGTGAAGGAAGCCAGCTGGCAGGAAAGAGACAAGATGGGCTCAGTTTCACAGCTTGTTACGGGTGGCGTTGGCAGAGGTTCCTGGAGAACTGACAAATATGAAAATGAACTCTTCGGTTCATAGTCATACCTACACACACACACACACACGCACACACACACGCACCTGCATATCTGATACGATCAAGAATAAAAAGATTTAAGAAAAAAATATATACATATAAAGAAAAAAAGAAAGAATAAAAATATTTTTAAAATATATACAAAGAAAAAAAGAATAAAAATATTTAAAGCAGAAAGGAACCCAAATGAGTAAGGAGTGGCTCCTTAACACTGGAGAGTGCTACCTGGCCTCTGTCACAAATGGGCAAACTGCCCCACCCAGAAAAGGCCATTCCTCTGTCTCCAGTGGTTTCCTACTCCTCCAAAGTGGGCTTCTGCCTGCATCTCGGTCTCTCTTGTTTTAGAAAAAACGTCCTGGAGGGAGATCTTGTTGGGAGAGAGTATGTTGCTATGTGGAAGGTGCAGCAATACTAGTGGTGCTGGAGTCACGACAGAGCCTGTTTCCTGGGGATTCTGCCGGACTTGGCTGGGAACCTTGACATTCTGGCACCTGCCCAGCCCTCCCCGCATGAGGGCAGTGGGACAGCGTGTTCTGGGTGGATCCCTCCCCCTTTCTCTCCTCATTCCCATCCCAGACCTTAATGTTACAGGCACATTCCTAAACTGAGTTCCCAAACCTGATGAGATCTCTCAGTCCAGATTAGAGACTGTATTGCAGTCCCCAGCCCACCCTATTCTTACTAAGAATTTGTCCTGGTGCCAGCTCCTCGAAGATAACCCTGGTTCATCTGGGAGAAGGTGGTCCAGGCTGCTGTTGAGCTCTCCTCAGGCAGTAGGGTCTCTCCCTAGAAATGGTGAGCTAACTGAGAACACAGTGTAAAAAATTAAAAGTTTTGGGAATTCCCTGGTGGTCCAGTTGGTAGGATTGCACACTTCCACTGCAAGGGGCACGGGTTTGATCCTTGGTCGGGAACTAAGATCCCACATGCTGAGCGGCGCGGCCAAAAAAAAAAAAAAAGTTAAAAGTTTCCAATTCAATGATAGTTAGCTCGGTCCAGTGAAAGTACTCTGTCTTTAGCCTTTTGTAGCAAGGATAGCATATATTACTAGAAATAGAATTCTGAGTGTTATATATGATAGCCATCTTAAAACATGTTATCAACTACACTTCAATAATATTTTTTAAAAAATGTTGGGAATGCTTGACTGTAAAAGTTGCCAAGATAAGTCTCCAGTCACTAAAATCAAAGTTGACATCTTTTGAGTAAAACACTAGGAAATTACCCCACCCAAGAAAACAAAGTTGTTGTCAGGCCACCTGTCCCAGCAGGCCCTAGAAGGGCTTGGTTGAGCAGAAAGTACATTCACGTCATGGAACCCACGAGGTAAAAGTGGGTGAATACCCAGCCAAAATCATGCATCTGTCTGACTGGACTAACAAGGTCATGTTCACATTTGTCAGTCAGTGTTGCAGGAATATTCACCTCCAAACCCAGTTCCAAAACCCACACATCTTCTTCCCCACCAAAGGGCTACATTCCCCACCTCCTCATTTCTTCTAGGAAAGCCTTCATTCCAGCACTAGGCTAGGCATGGGGGATCAAGAGTAAGTGTAAGTCATAACACAACCTTAAAACAAAAAAAGAAAAAAAAAGTCTTTTTTTCTTTCTTTCTTTTTTTTTTTGGCTGCGTTGGGTCTTAGTTGTGGCACACGGGATCTTTTGTTGTGGTGCGTGGGCTCCAGAGCGTGTGGGCTCAGTAGTTGTGGTGCATGGGCTTAGTTGCCCCGTGACATGTGGGATCTTAGTTCCCCAACCAGGGATCGAACCCACATCTCCTGCATTGGAAGGCGGATTCTTAACCACTGAACCACCAGGGAAGTCCCAAAATCAGTCTTGTTGGGGAAAAAAAAGATCAACAATGGAAATGGTGAGCTAACTGAGAAGACTGTCATTTTTTTTTAAGACAACACATTTAAAAAATTTATTTATTATTGGCTGCGCCACACAGCTTGCGGGATTTTAGTTCCCCGACCAGGGATCAAAACTGTGCCCCCTGCAGTAGAAGTGGAATCCTAACCACTGGACTGCCAGGGAATTCCCTGTAACTGGTTTTAAGTCATCCTAGACAATGCCCAAACTAAACGACCACTCCCTGGATATGAAGAATTAGAAGGAATGAGGCAACACAGCCCAAATCCTTTTGTAGAAGGGAACATGGTCCTTAGTTGTAAGGCTAAAGATGAAAAGAACTGTACACCAATATGGTATTTTAGGTAGCAAATTTGTTTTACGTAAGACTATGGGTGAAGCATTTCTGAAACTAGTATATATGTATTCTAGGACTGGGCAAATAAGTAAGTATATTTTAGATAATGAGTCCCAGGTTTCTCTCTGTGAAGAAACTTACAAATAATGAAAGGAAGGAGACTGGAATAAAGCCTGTGATGTTGGGCTAGAATCAGAAGTATCAGTATGAACTCAAGGTTTTTAGTATATTACACATAGGTATGTGTGTAGGTGCATCTATGTACATAAATATACGTCCTAGTGCTGTCTGCCGAGAGGGCCTAAGAGCAATGACACTCCAGCAGAAGTGAGTCCACTCTGCACCCAGATTTTTGTTTCTAAATACCAGTTTGCAATACAAGGAACCAGGGTTTCTTGGAGAAATGGCTGTCCCCACCATAGTGAGCCATATTGTGGGACTGCCCTGTGGTCCAGTGGTTAAGACTCTGCTCTCCCAATGCAGGGGGCCCGGGTTGGATCCCTGGTCAGGGAACTAGATCCCACATGCTGCAACTAAAAATCCCCCATGCCACAACTAAAGATTCCACACGTGACAACGAAGATCCCACGTGCCGCAACTAAAACCCAGCGCAGCCAAATAAATAAATATATTTTTAAAATGAGCCATATTCTTACAATATATGGGTGCTTCAGCCCACATCCTAGCTCCCTATCCCCCAATCCTGCAAACAGCCATGCCTTGGCCACACCTGGCTCCGTCTGCACTAGGAAGGCAGTTCTAGGGAAGGGACCTGTGCAGGCCTTAGAACCAGCATTAAGGTAATTTGAGCTGCGGCCCCAGGTTTTGCACCATGGTCTAGAAGGGACAGCCCTTGGCCACTGGGACTCCTTGCCCAGTGGTGTGGGACACAGCTGGAGGAGAGCCAGAGTGGAGACTGCTGAAGTGTGGGACCCAGGACAGAGGCACCTTTTAAGAGAATAATAAGTGAATTTAGTATTTCAAAGGATTTTCTTTAATTTTTAGGCCCTAAGGGTCATGTGATGCTCTAGAGAAACGTAACTTAAATTTTTTTTTTTTTTTTTGCAGTACGCGGGCCTCTCACTGTTGTGGCCTCTCCCGTTGCGGAGCACAGGCTCTGGACGCGCAGGATCAGCGGCCATAGCTCACGGGCCCAGCCGCTCCGTGGCATGTGGGATCTTCCCAGACCAGGGCACGAACCCATGTCCCCTGCATCGGCAGGCAGACTCTCAACCACTGCACCACCAGGGAAGCCCGTAACTTAAATTTGACTTACTATTTACTATTGGGTAGGCCCAAGCTCTCTCTCTAAAGTTAGATGTTAACTTGGGGAAGAGTGAAAACGATTTCTATCCAATAGGAAAGATAACCCCAAAGATCTCACTGCCCTGAAGGACATTAAGTGGATTTGTAACTCACTTTGCAATCTTATGCCAGCATTCCCTTTTCTGCTGACACGTGTTCGCCCCTCTCCATATCCTCTTTGAACCAGCTTTAACACTGCCATTCCCTCATTGATGAGCTGAACATGTCTTTGACACATGCACACTCCATATTGTGTGCATCATTTTACTTTTCAAAATTTATACTTGGTAGGTTCATCCTCAAAGAACATGAAAACAATTTAGGTCACCATCGCCTAAACTCTTATTACTCTTGTGGGCCTACCATTAATTCAGAAGTGCTAGTCCTGAATCAAATGACTCTATTTAGGTGACATTTTGAAAAAGGAAAAAAAAAAAACAAATTAAAAGCCCAGTGACTGGCTGGGCTAAGGGTGCTGTAGAGGTTGACTACAGAGACACTGGAGGAATTTGGGGGGGATGGTACTGGCCTCTATCTTGCTTGTGGTGTTGGTTACATGACTATGTACATTTGTCAAAATTCACAGAAATGTAAACCAAAAAGAGTGAAATTTATTATATGTAAATTATACCTCAATTTTTGAAATAAAAAGGCTAGTCTCTAAAATTTGATTTTCTAAATATCCCACCAGATTATATGTTTACTGTGATTTGTTCTGGTGCTCATTATTAAATTTTAATAACGAGTACTGTTGCCTAGGAGACATAAAACTCACTTTTAAGCACGAGTAAGTCTAGCACTATACACTTAGGGAGAAAGAATAGATGTCAAAGGTAGAGAAAACAAAGCTTACATGTCTGAGGAGAATGGAGGGATGGTAGGGAGTCATATATCACTCATGGACAGGAAATTTCTTAATAGCTATATACTCCATTTTATTTATCTATCTATCTATTTATTATTTTTGGCTGCATTGGGTCTTAGTTGTGGCACACAGGATCCTTCATTGTGGCATGTGGGCTCGTCGTTTCGGCGTGCAGCCTTCTCTCTAGTCGTGGCACATGGGCTCCAGAGCACATGGGCTGTGTAGTTGCTGCATGGGGGCTTAGTTGCCCCACGGTATGTGGGATCTTATTTCCCTGACCAGGGATTGAACCCGCGTCCTCTGCATTGGAAGGCAGATTCTTAACCACTGGATGACCAGGGAAGTCCCTATATACCACATTTTACCCCATTTTATACCCCATTCTATTCTTTCTAGAAATGCAAAGTTCTGCCATTATTGTTCTCACATTTCTTCTTCTTCTTTTTTTTTTTTTTTTTGCGGTACGCGGGCCTCTCACTGCTGTGGCCTCTCCCGTTGCGGAGCACAGGCTCCGGACGCGCAGGCTCAGCGGCCATGGCTCACGGGCCCAGCCGCTCCGCGGCATGTGGGATCTTCCCGGACCGGGGCACGAACCCGTGTCCCCTGCATCGGCAGGCGGACTCTCAACCACTGCGCCACCAGGGAAGCCCTATTTCTGCTTTTTATTGTAATGTTTTATGAGCAAGTCAGGATCTATACTGGAGGAAACGGGAAAACAGAAGTTCTGAGGTTTTCTTCATCTTCTTGGTCACCCTCCCTTTTTAGTAACCATAAGGGGATTAGTTGCTTTCAATTTTACAACTTGCTCATCCAGCAAGAAATCCATCTTGTAACCCAGCGGTCTCCAATATTTTTGGCACCAGGGACCAGTTTCGTGGAAGACAACTTTTCCAGGGACCGGGGTGGGGGAGGGGTGGGATGTGGTTCAGGCGGTAATGCAAAAGATGGGGAGAAGCAGATGAAGCTTCGATCACTCGCCCACCACTCACTTCCTGCTGTGCAGCCCGGTTCCTAACAGGCTGCAGACCAGTACCGGTCCACACCCGGTGGTCGGCGGCCCCTGTTGTAACCCACCAAGCCACGTAATGCTGCCTGAACAAAAACCAGATCTATAACAAATATGCAGTATTGTTTTGAGCTTTTTTCAAACATGTAAAAGGTGTACTGTAAAGTCACCATGGAACTAGCTCCTTTGACTTTTAAACATACCCACAGTTAGCTCCTGGTCATTCATTTTGGCTTCCATTGAATAAATATATCGCATGTACTCTTCTCATGTTCTGTGCTAGAATCTCTCCACAACACACTCTTGCAGGTGAAAGTACTGGGTCTTAGTGCACACCCACATCTCCCATTTTACTAGATATTGACAAATTCCCCTACTAAGTAAGGGTTGTACACTCCCACCAGCTATGTAGTTCTTATTTCTCACCAACACTTGCTATGAGACTTTTACATTTTTATCAAAGTTATGGGTGTGGGACGGTATCTTATTTTTGTTTAGTTTGTTATTTGTCTGAGCTCTACTGCAGTTGAACTCTGTAAATTACTTTTTAAAAAAAATTTATTTATTTGGTTCTGCCGGGCCTTAGTTTGGCAAGTGGGCTCCTTAGCTGCGGCATGCAAACTCTTAGTTGCGGAACACATGTGGGATCTAGTTTCCTGACCAGGGATTGAACCGTGGCCCTCTGCATTCGGAGTGCAGAGTCTTAACCACTGCACCACCAGGGAAGTCCCTGAACCCTGTACATTACTTAATTACTTAATCACATCCTTTGCCTGTTTTTTTTAATTGGGCTATATTTTCCTTATTGTAGTTCTTTAAATATTCTGGATATTATTTGTTGTTACTTATACCTTCTTTTATTAATTAATTAATTATTATTTATTTTTGGCTGTGTTGGGTCTTTGTTGCTGCACGCTGGCTTTCTCTAGTTGCAGCGAGCGGGGGCTACTCTTTATTGCAGTGCTCAGGCTTCTCATTGTGGTGGCTTCTCTCATTGCAGAGCACGGTCTCTAGGCACATGGGCTTCAGTAGTTGTTGCATGTGGGCTCAGTAGTTGTGGCACACGGGCTCTAGAGCGCAGGCTCGGTGGTTGTGGCACACGGGCTTAGTTGCTCCACGGCGTGTGGGATCTTCCCGGACCAGGGATCGAACGTGTGTCCCCTGCATTGCCCGGTGGATTCTTAACCACTGTGCCACCAGGGAAGTCCTATACCCTCTTATACCATTATAGATATCTTCTCCCAGAAGAAAATGCTTTCAATTTTTTATGTTGTTCATTGGATAGATTTTTTTTTTTGGGCGTGCCATGCAGCATGTAGGATCTTCAGTTCCCAACCAGGGATCAATCCTGGACAGATTTTTAAAAAAGATTTTTAAAATAACAACTGTACACATTTTTGATCACATGTACATCCATGGTTGTTCACTGGATGTGTCTGCCTCACTCCCAGATACTGGCTGGTGATGCTGCCTTCCTTAGGATATTGCCTGTGGCCCTGGGAGAGGGACCAGAGCTCAGCAAGGGCTCACCCTGCTGATGAAATACTCCCCTTAGGAAGTGGCACCATATCACTGCCGCTCACAACCTTTGGGACAGGCTAGTCACGTGACCTTTCCAACGCAAGTACAGAAAAGGCAATCAGACCTTTTCATTTAAACAGAAGGGTTTTATTGGTTGTGTTTTTTTTTTAAGCTTTTCTTTTTCTTTTTTTTTTGGCCTCACCGCGCATCTTGTGGTATCTTAGTTCCCAGAGCAGGGATAGAACCCGGTCCTGGGCAGTGAAAGAACTGAGTCCTAACCACTGGGCTGCCAGGGAATTCCTTAAACAGGTTTTCAATGTAGTCAGATGTTTTGATTGGTTTCCTGTGCCTTTTCATATTGAGATTATTCATATACCATAGAATTCACCCACATAGTTGTAAAACCATCCCCCCACTGCCTAATTCTAGAACACTTCCAGCATCCCCAAAAGAAATCCCAGGAGGATGTGGATCACGGGGGATGGTTATGCTTGCCTGTGGAGGCAGGAGGCCTATGGGAAATCTCTGTACCTTCCTCTCAATTTTGCTATGAACTTAAAAACTGCTCTTACAAAGAAAAAAAACTCTTGGGGATTCCGTGGCGGTCCAGTGGTTAGGACTCGGCACGCTCATTGCTGGGGCCCAGTTTCGATCCCTGGTTGGGGAACTAAGATCCTGCAAGCCACACAGTGCGGCCAAGAATAAAACAAAAACAAAAAGTCTTACCAGAAAAAGTAAACTTAATAGCAGTCATTGCCAATTTCCCCCAACCTCCCAGCCCTTGGCAACAACTTCCTGACTCTATGTATTTGCCTGCTTTGAATATTTCATGTATATGAAATCATGTATGGTACCTGGCTTCTTTCACTTACGTTTTCAAGGTTCACATGTATCACTATTCCATTCCTTTTTGAGGCTGAATAATATTCCACTGTAATAATAATATTTCATTTTGTTTAGTCATCAGTTGAGGGACATTTAAAGGGTTGTTTCCACTTTTTGGCTATTGTTACTATGAACATTCCTGTACTAGTTTTTGTGAGGACATGTCTTCAGTTTTTTTTTCCTGTCTTCAGTTTTTGTGGATATATACCTTGAAATGGCATTGCTGTGTCCTGAGGAGCCTTGAAGAACTGCCAAATTGTGTTTCAAAGTGTTTGTAGTACCAGCAATGCATGAGGGTTCCCATTACTCCATATATTCTGATTACCGGCAGCCCCACGGCCAGCTGCAGAGGGCTGTAGTCACCCTTAGAAGGTTTAGGTCCCTCAAAACTCACCTGAATCTCCTGGAAGAGACTGGAGGAACCAGGGAGGGCTGAAGATCAAGCACTGATTCTTTCTAGAATTTTCCTTCTCTGCACTTCCCTCCTAAGTGGGCTCTGCCTCATTTTTTTTTTTAATTTGTTTTTATTTTTGGCTGTACTGGGTCTTCGCTGCTGTGCACAGGCCTTCTCCAGCTGCGGTGAGCAGGGGCTACTCTTTATTGCAGTGTGTGGGCTTCTCATTGTGGTGGCTTCTCTTGTTGCAGAGCACAGGCTCTAGGCATGTGGGCTTCAGTAGTTGTGGAACGTGGGCTCTAGAGCGCAGGCTCTGTAGGTGTGGCGCATGGGCTGAGTTGCTCCGTGGCATGTGGGATCTTCCTGGACCAGGGCTCGAACCCATGTCCCCTGCATTGGCAGGCGGATTCTTAACCATTGTACCACCAGGGAAGCCCTGCCTCATTTTATTGGCAGCTTCTCCTGGGGCTTTCAGAGGATTAAAGATTTCTTCCGTTAAAAAAAAAAAACAAAAGTGCGCCCATCCAGCTTTCTATGTTCAAAAGTCTCCCATTGTGTTCAGCTAGGAATAAAAGGGAAATAAAAGCGAGAGGCCTGAAAAAGGAAATGGGGAATGGAGTCCAGAGTTCATTAAGTCATACACCCCTATCTTGAGTCTCTGAGGAAACTGCTACTCAGGATGGGTCACAATTTTGAAGCTGAAGCGACCAGTGGGCACAAAGCACTTTAAATGCTCAATGCCAACATGGGCTGAAGTGGAGCGGTTCCCTATGCCAGGTGCTGACACCTGGCACTTTAGGAAGGAGGGTCCTGTACAGCAGGGGTAGGACCTACCACCACTGGAACTTCTGTACACGCTATCACAGCTGGGAAGGGACATACAACAGGGGAAAACGTGCCAGGGGTGGAGAGTGGAATCCAGTGTGGTGGCTTGCCAGATGCTCCATTCAGAGGTTAAACCTAAGATTGATCAGACACAGAAAGCAGGTGAGCAAAGTTGGGGAAAATTTCCCAGTGAAAAATGAATTTTCCAGGGAAAAATGAGGTGTCCTAGTAAGCTGTGAACACATAGAGCGCAAGAGAAGAGTCTTCTTCATCCTCCTGGCATCTATGGTACCCTGCCAGCAAAGAGGCACTTGGGCAAGTTGCTCACGTCCCCTTGGCTGGAGTTCACATCCAAGTAGTTCCTCCCAACCCAGACAGAGTAATAGTTATTAGGCCAGTGCCCACCTGGGGGGTGGCATCTGTGGGAAAACAGGGTGGGGGGGGGGGGCTGTGGTAATTGGGAAATCACATACTTGTCCCTCTAAAGGGACATCTGCTACTCAGCTTCTTGGGAGAAGACAGGCCTGTGGCTGCCAGATCTGAAACTTCCCAAGAATCCGAAAGTCCAGATTTTAAGCATTTAAGCTCTAACACGTCCTCGTTTAAAATGCTGGTATCCACCTGTTCTGAAAACACTGCAGGGACCCAATCTGACCCACTGACCAGGGTACAACCTCTAGGCCATGCATCAGAGACTCCCTTTCATGATGGGCAGTGTACACACCCTTATTTATTCTCAATTAAAGGATGACACAGACACACTCTTTCCATGGAAAAACCCTCTTGTTTATTTGATTAAACAAAAATAAAATAAGCTGCATAGGAACAATTTTAAAGTCCAAAGAGACACCAACTTTGTTTTAAGGCTGCAGTAGCTGATACAGCATCTCCTTGCTACCTTCTCCAGCCTTCTCTGTGGACCAGAGCGATACATTCAGAAGCCTGTTAGCTAACACAGGAGTTTTTGAACACTTTTTCACTGGTTCTTCACCTGCTCATTGCCTGTCATGCCTGAGGCCTGCAGTATATCACTTAAGATTTAAAAGTAAAAATCCAGAGGGTAGGAGAAAAAAAAAAAAACCCACCCCAAACAAAAACCTACCTTAAAGGTTTGGGGGAAAAACCTTTGTTTCCCCATTCTCCACTTAATTGACGGGATCCGCACCACCACCGCGATGCCCATTTTTAAAAGTGTCAAGAGGCAGTCAGCACCCAGGTGGGCTTGCAGCATGGTTTCTGTGGCCCGGGCAGTTAGTCTGGTGGTGCATATCCCTTACATGTCTGCCTTGGACAAATTAAAAAAAAAAAACTCTGACCTTAGTCATTCTAACATGAAGGCAACATGCCCATGTTAATTTCTCCAATTTTTGCATTTACTTTTCTCACAAAAACAAAAAACCCTCAACCAAGCCATGTATTCTACGCTTTAAAATTAAAACATTTTGCTGACCAGGCATGACAGCTAATGGACAGTATTAAGCAAGATTCATTTAAAAAAATACAAACGACCTTCCCACCCACCCAAATATACCTAACATGCTAGTTAAAAACAACAGCCCTTACCCTCCCACCCTCTCACCTGCATTGAATTTAGGGGAAAAGAAGAAAAGAAATAAATCTTACTGCCCTAGAAACAAGAACACCCCAGAAATGTGAAAAATCCTCCTCTGAAAAGACAACTACACAGACTGCTAGAAACACAAAGAACTATTCCAGAGCTGGTTATTTAAAGAAAGTAAACACTTTGCTACACACATTAACATTCAGTCAGTGTGCTCTGAGATAGAGCCTTAAGAAAAATACTACCTGAGCTTGTAAGTTAATACAATCATTAAAAGGAGGTCTACGACCATGTGGATACACAAAACTTTTAGAACCATTACTGGTTAAATGATGATGGAAAACATCCCACCAGGCTGGCTTGTTAACCCGTAAGATCGGTTTTTAAAATAGGCATCATTGAGGTATTTCTTCACCATGACATTTATAAACCAAATTCACAATAATGACAGTGGTCTTAAGGATGCTCTCTTCCAACCAAAACAAAAATTAAGCGAGGGGGGAAGAGAGGTGGAGAGGCAATACAGTATATCATGGTAATGTGCTTCTCAACTTTATCAAGTATTTAATAAACAAGCAAAGGAAAAGAATAACCCGTCAAAGAACATGTTACCTTTGGTAGGGGAAAAAAAAAAAAAAAAAAATCAAATACAAAAGAGCAACACACACACTTCACCATCACTGCTCAGTGAGACAGTGACTGCTGCAATGCCATGGTGAGGGACATCCTGCTGGGTCCAGAAAGGGTACAAATACAATCACGAGGTCTCAAGGATGTTCATTCCTTTCCAATAGGTGATGTTCCCAACTAGACCCTTAGAATTGCTCCTAAAAGGGTATATTTTCAGACATTCAAAATACAGATATTTTTTCTCTTGAAGAGAAAAAAAAAAAAAGACCTAAAGGTCTTCATTTGCAGATAAGTCCTCAAAAAGGTCAGATGAACCCGTGGTTTCAGAACACTGAACAACGTGGTAACGGTGTGCATAACTCCTGGTGGGGGAAAAAAGCCAGATTGGTAAGAAATACTTGGATTTATGACTACATTTGTCTGTATAGGACTATTTGGTTTCAAAGTTTCTTTTCCAAGGTCAATCAAACGCTTCTCCTGTGAGAAGTCAGTTCTGGATTTATGAAAACATTTTCTTCTCGAGGTAGCTCTCCACTCCTACCCACTCCCCGGTGGATTAATACTATTCAGAGACCCGTCAGATACTAACATGAGGTAGATGACTTTCACCAAAAGTGAGGTAGAAACTAAACAAAAGCAGATGGTGTGGGATGGAGTGGTTGGTGTGTGTGTCCTGTGCCCTGGCCCACAGGCAGCCCAGCCCAGGGAGGCCAGAGTGCCTCAAGAGGGCCAGGCTCCACGATTCCATCACACGCAAGTACAAGACTATGACTTTTATACAGCCCCAGACTGTTGGAAACTCAGTAAGAGTGATGCTTTAAATAAATACTTTTTGGCACCATTGGATTTCTTCTTCTTCTTTTTTTAAACAGAAAAACAAGCCTATAACTTTGGCATATCTTTCACTATCTACCAGAACACAGCAATCTTAGAATCTTCCAAAGAGGAAGACGACACACATACAACAGTATTCTGCTGCTTCAAGCCCAGAAGACCTCCCGCCTCCAATCATTAAGCTTTGGCTTAACTAGAATAAAGCAGACTGAGCCAATCTCATGCTATTCTCTTACAGCCCCATTACAAAGTGCCTTCCATCTGGCAACTTTTTTTTGGCCCAGCGTGTAATTTAGATTCCGTTTATGGTACCCTTGTATGTGTTTCCCCGACTCCCCAAATAAGTTAGACTTAAAAGGGCATCCATCAATCAAAGAGTTAGTGCACTTGGGGGTACTGTTTGGGCCACTGGGCTCCAGCCAACTTGCATGCCACCTGCCAGCCACCACACAGCACAGGTTCTCAGACAGCATTGCTTCTCATGACCAATTTCACAGAAGAATTATTTCAAAAACAAAAACAAAACCACCACAACGAAAAACAGTAACACTTCTGAAACGTTAAGTTGGTATCAACCAAAAGTGGCTTGTATCTGTGGGTTGTTTAGATTTCCTCTAGCCATCTCAATATCCAAACCCATACATCCAAATCCAATTGGCATCTCAAACCATATACTGACCTTACACCTCACCCCACCCCCTGACCAGATCAGACATACCTGGGGATTATTGTCTCAGTATCACATTTCCTCAAGAGAAACATTTTATCCTCTTCCCTCACAGCACCCAGGACCTTATCTTTTCACGTTAAAGACACCCTCTTTGACCCAATTCCTGCTACCCTAGCATCACCTCATAATGGGCAGGAGATACGCATTGATAAACACTTGTTATCTCTCACACTAGGGAGGTCCAAATGCTGGCTTTTCTCATCTCTCTTCCACACTGTACAAGAAGCACACTCTGGAGGTGCTTTGCACCAATCCCTGTGGGTCAGGAGTCAATCTGGGGCAGCCACAGATGGCAATATTTTAAAAACAAAAGCTTCCCAAGTGTGACCATGTTTCTCAAATGGCAGTGATGCACAATTTTGGGTGCAGAACATGTAAGGAGACGTACCTTTTACAGAGACTAAAGCGGCAGTTATCACCCAAAGACACGTTCATTTCAAGGAGGGGACCTGCTTGCCTTAAGCAGGCAAATTGAATAGTCTATTAAGCCCTAATCATTTTAGCCACATGTGGAAACCCTGGCTTTACAACCAGATCCACAAAAAAATGTTAAATCAGCAGCTCTGGTTGCTGCTACTCACCAAGAAAATTTCTCGCTCAGGTTCCAATATTTCCCCACATATGGGGAAACTGGGAAGGAAAGGTTAAGAGTGAAGATGGTGAAAATGAAGACAGAATAACCAAAGGTATTGACTACTGGAAATAGCTTAGCCTAGCCATAATCATGACCTGAGTTTCTGAGAACATTTTAAAGAATTTAAGATACTTTTTTTTTCAATTAAAAAAATTTTTAATCATTTAAAACCAGTTGTCTTTGGTGTTTAAAGGGGGTTATTTAGGGGGCAGGGGGATTGAGAGGAGGAGGTTCAGCACCAAGTTATTCCAAAATAAAAAACAATAAACATGTTTAATTACATGATCTCTTTACCAGTCAAAGAACTTCGAACTTAGGGGCAACATAAAAGGCAACTGAATAGGAATTAGAGATGGATTCACTATTAGAGAGGGAATGACTATTAAATTCTTCAATAAAAGAAGAAATGCTTTTACATAACAAGATCCCCTGACACCTTCCCACCCTGAAACACAGCAGCTGGGCGACAGCAGTTTGAAACTACTTTCCAGTTTTTGGATCCTTTATTGCATGTGGTTCTCCTTTATGCAACAAGGTTTCCCCCATCTTGGTCACTCAGAAACCCCAGAACTAAAGCAATGGGAAGAGACAGGGGACCATGAAGTGGTAAATTAAATGTCCAAAAGAGCTGGATGGGAAAAGCAGTTTGATTGGCTTGCTACACTGGTCCCCATCATCTCTTTTTTTTTTTTGGGGGGGGGGGGATGACAAAAACAATCCATCCACTTGTTAGTCTGTCCGTTAAAAACTCTATCCATATTGCAAGAGGAATTTCTCTTAAATACAAGGATAGAAACTGATCTGTTAGTCTTCCAGTTTAAACAAGAAGTGTCCTGGAAGCCACTGCCATCTGAGAGCACCTCTTTCTCCTGTGGTGCTCTGGAATTTGGTTCTCATTTCAGTATCTGAAAGACAGTTAACGCCCAGAAGCACAAGATTCTGCACCCAAGTCCAGCTTACGACAAGCCCACCCTGTAAAGTGACGGATGCCATCCCATGTTTCTGCAGCGGGAGCCTGGCTTAATAAATTTTCATTCTTTGGTACCGAGATACAGGTTGAACAAGAGGTTTCAGTTCCTATACGTTTTTCCGGTTGGGGCAACGTGGTTTACAAATCCTTTACATTCAAAGGCCTTTAGGGGGAAAATTCACGTTTACCGTGCTCCATGGCTCGGGAGCAGACCACTCTGTAACAGTGACCCGAGAAGAGGGTGTAGGGATGGGCTGTTCCCATAAACTTGACTTTAAAACATTCTATTTCCCTGAACTTCCAAAGCAGGAAAAAATTGTGCTTTTAAAACAAAAGTTCATTCCTTTGCCTACTCTTCTTAGGAAAAGAAATGCCTAACATTAAGAGAACAACATTCAACTGCAGTCTGGGGGTCCCTTGCCTGTGTCTCATGCTCTCTGCTGACCAACTCAGCACACGCGTGCCCATCCACCCACTCAATGTCCACACGCCACATGCCTGAAAATCCTCTTTCTGAGAAGGAGGGTAATATTCTTCTTCTACTTAATTCTTTATAACCAACAGCAAACTAAAAACACAACTTCTGAGAATACTTTTAATCAAAAATCCTGAACTACATCTATTTTTCAGAAACCAAAGTGTGAAAAGAATAAGTTCTTTGGGAGGTGGTATAGCATTTTTACTATTTTGGTGTAAGGTGGCTTCACACCCACACATACATACACACGCACACACGCACACGCACACACACACACACACCCTCCCTTAGAAGAAACAAAGATTGCATACCCTAAGATAGGAATGGTCTGCTTTTCTTGGCTAGCAAGCCACAGCCACTTCTTCTAGGAATAAGAAAAGATACTGATGTTGAACGGGTTCAGAAACACAATGAGGTATAAAAGAACACAGGAAGTTCACTGTTGCAGCATTAAAAAAAAAGATTTTTCCCAAGAAGATCAAGATCACCACATAGCCTAACCCCATAAACACAGTATTCTCAAGAACACAAATACTCTACAATTAAGCATCTTAAATCCCATTTTTCCGCGTTTTATAGTTTTTTTTTCTTTTTAACTTAGTAGTTTTCTCGTGTTTGCTTGGCTCAATCTACAGAATGCACCCCACCGCACACATCCAGCACCCTCCCAGCCACAGAGATGCTAGGCTTGTGCATGTCACGCCCCACGGAGGGGAGAGGAAACGAGAACTCCACTGATCGAGGGTGGGAGGGCAGAGGGCCTGTTGGAGAAGGAAATGTAAAGGTTTCTGAGGTAGATAGAGATCATCACTTCACAGGCTCAATCCCTGCAGAAAAGATACGTACATTCGTCTGTAAAAAAATAAAGATGAGGTAGGACATAAGCAATGTTGTACTTTTCTTGTTGTCTTTAAACAAAATTAAAAAAAAAAAAAAAAAAAGAAATTTCCCTGAGACGGTTTCTTCTTTGAATTTCAAAAGGGGGAGAGAGAGAGAGACGTACACACGCGCACCCCAAACACAGAAGCCTAGGAATGTGATTAGAAGATGAGGATTCGATTGTTGCCAAAGTCCACCACGACAATCATCCCATCCGGCGTGACAGCGATGCCGGAGGGCCGGTCCATCTGCCCAAAGCCACTGCCCTGAGCACCAAACTTGCACAGGAAGCTGCCGTTGGACTCGAACATCTGCACCCGGTGGTTCCTGGAATCGGCCACGATGATGCGCCCCTCCTGGTCCACGGCCACGCCCTGTGGGCGCAGGAATTGCCCATTGGCAGTGCCCTCTGAGCCCAGGAAGCGGGCCGACTGGCAGTCTGGGTGAATGACCAGGAGCCGGTGGTTGTTGAAGTCGGTGACCACCAAGTGGCCCTCGTGGTTGAAAGCCACCCCCCTCGGGGAGTCAAAGTGCTTCCAGAGAGCCCCCTCGAAGCCATACTTATTCAGGAAGACCCCATCGGGCCCGAACAGCTGGATCCGGTGGTTCCGCGTGTCGGAGACCAGGATTTTGCCCTCAGAATTCACCGCCACATCCCAAGGGTAGTTAAATTGCCCGTTTTTGGTGCCCTTCTCACCGAACTTGAGAAGGAACTGGCCCTCAAAGGTGAAGATCTGGATGCGATGATTGTCCTTGTCGGCCACCACAATCCTGCGGGAGGTGTCACAGGCTACGCCAGCAGGCCGGTCAAACTGCCCGGGCCGGGAGCCCAGAGTGCCGAACTTGTGGTGGAAGGCGCCGCAGGGCTTGAACACCTGGATGCGATTGTTGCTGCGGTCAGCGACCACGATGTAGCCCTCCTTGTCCACGCTCACGCCCCAGGGCCGGCACAGCTTGCCATCACTGTCGCCCTCACTGCCGAAGCTCAGGCCCGGGAGCCCGATGCCCACGTAGCTGCGGCCAGACTTGACCACCACCTTGAAGGGGCTGTTCTCGATGTGCTGGTTGCACAGGGTGACCGATACCAGGTGCTCGCCCTCCAGCTGCGGCCGGTAGCTCACGACGTATGTCCCGTTCTGCTGGTCGCTCACCTCCGCACCAAACAGGTTGCCGTCAGGGCCCAGGACCACGGCTGACATGAGGTCGCCTCCTGAGAGGCGGGGCTCCCCGTCATGGTCGTAGCCGATGACAGTGAAGGAGGCCACCTTGCCCTGGAGGGCCCGCTTGAGGCCGTCGCCCGTGGCCTTGGTGAGTGGCGCGAAGGCCCCGCTGCTGACAAAGCCGAAGGACTTGATGGCGAGGTAGAGGGCCTGGTCAGGGGGTGTGAACATGACCCGGTCGTCCTCCTGGGGCTGCAGGAGGCTGCGCACGGTCTTGAGCTCCTGCACCTGCGCCAGCATGCGGTCTCGGGCCAGCAGGATGTCCAGCGCCCGCCCCTCCTCCAGGACCTGCTGCACGGCGCTGATGGTGCTCTCCAGCTTGTTGAGGTTTTGCCGCAGCTTCTCCACCTGCAGGTACAGGGACTTGGCTTTCACCTGGCGGATTTTCTCTACCTGGAGGGAAAGGTGAGAGCCGGGAGAGAGGACACAGAGGCTTAGAACCAAGACAGAAAACAACACATCGGCTGACATACTCATACTAAGGGAAACCTCACACCGAGGGAGGGTCTGCAGAAACGTCTGGTCTGCATTCCCCCAAAGTGGCAAAATCCAAAGACAGAGGAGGCTGGGGAACTGTCCCTGATCACAGGAGATGACTACAGAGACCTGACAACTAAACTAAACGCCAACAACTGATCCTGGATTGGGAGGACACTGCCATTAAACACACTATTGGTGGGATGTCCCTGATAGTCCAGTGGTTAGGACTCTGTGCTTCCACTGCAGGGCGTGTGGGTTCGATCCCTGGTCAGGGAACTAAGATCTTACAAGCCGTGCATGGCCAAAAAACACTCAGAGCAAACCAAAGCAAAGCAAAGCAAACCAACCAACCAACCAAACAAAAACACCAACCCACTATTGGTGAAATGTGACTACAGACTCAGGATTAGGTACTGGTGTTGTATCAAGATTCGACTTCCTGGTTTTGATTAACTGTGATTAAGAGAATATCCTTGCTCAGAGGAAATAAACTGAAACATTTAGGTGTGAAGGGGCAGTGTCTCCAACACTCCAACTTACTGTCAAATCACACACACACACACACTCACCTATTGAGAGAGAATGATGAAAATGGGACAAGATGTAAATAATCAGTGAATCTGGGTAAAGGATACAAGGGGCTCTTTTATTATTCCTGCAAATTTTCTCAGTTAGAAATTAAATAGAAGTTAGAAACAGCCGTGTAACAAAGAAACGTTTACTGAGCACCTACACTGTGCCAGGTGCTGGAGATACATGTGGCCCATAGAAAACATGGGCCCCGCCCCACTGAGCTTAGAGTTTAAAGCAACAGATACTAAGCAATCAAAGAAATACTGCAAGACAATTTCAGACAGTGCTGGGGTTAGAGGGTAGAAAAAGAGTGTGACAGACAGTGACGAGGGAGGCCTGATTTAGACAGAGGGTTGTCAGGGACAGGTGGCCTTGAACGTGGAGAGAAAAGTGGCAGAAAGGGGACCAGAGGCAGGATAGACCAACGGACTGTAGTACAAGGCTGGTCATGCACTCCCAACAGACTGAATCGAAAATGCTCCTATGTACAGAGGGCCTGAAGTCTCCTGAAGGATATTTCTCTCTCAGCCTCTCTCTCAGCATAAACACACACACACACACACACACACACACACACACACACACACACACA
>NW_021703780.1:51473402-51494372 GCF_005190385.1 Monodon monoceros | reverse complement strand
CACACACACACACACACACACACACACACACACACACACACACACACGTAATCAGAGACAGAAAGCCTGTGTGTGGAGAGAATAAAATGAAGGATTTGGTGAGGATCACAAACCTGGCTCTTTCCTTGTCCCATTTTCTCTCTTCACAGGGGTTAGAAATCTTCATCAGGGAGCCTGAGAGGTCCCACACCCCAAATTTGGAGATACCAACTTTTTAGCAACTGTTGGCCTGTATTATTTCCAAAGGGGCCTCTAAATCTAAAACACCGTGATATGTAAACACGGGTTCTGACCTGCTTCTGACTCAGATCACACTATTAGGGAACGTGGGATTTTTGTCTGCCTGATCAGTCAGTTCTCCATTCTTCTGCAGGAAATAACTCAGTCGTCTAAGTTTAAGTGGTTTCCTCTGAAAAGAACAGATCAGTCGCCCAGCCAGTACGTGCTGTTTTGCAGAGAGGACCATGATTTCTGAGTGCTTGACCGATCTGAAAGCCACAGAAAGTCTACTTCAGAATAAGGGCCCACTGTTGGAAGGGCTGGATTTTAATCCGATTTTCCCGTAGGGGGTGGATAACATGATTTTGGACCCGATTCATGTGTATTCATCTGTCCACTCTGGAAGGACGTGTGTGTGTGCAGAGAAGCCCGTGTGGGGACAGATCAAAGAGAAGCTCTGTCGTTTGGTTTTGCACTGGGCCAAACCTCTCGGCCTCGATTCTGATCCCTCAACCGGATGGTTGCAGCTACCCGCCAAGAGGCAGCCATGTCCACTGGAAATGCACAAGCCACAAGAAAGGACATGCATCCAGATACCTATAACTGGGTCACCCAGCACTCAAGTTATCTCCAATAACCAGGATGCAAGAAAAAAAAAAACCACCACTGTGTAACAAGGAGGTGCCCAGACAGAGCCAGGCAAGAGGGAGCAGAAAAATCAGTGATTAGTGAAGAAGGGGGACTCCCACAGGATCTGGGGCGTGGTACCCCGGCAAAAAGAGCAAGCACAAATGGGACTGAGGCGTGTCCAGAATGAGCAGGCTGTTTTTGGATTTATCCGAGAATGAGTTTTTAGGCAAGTAAAAACGAAATTGATAACATGAATAAGAGACTGACTGTCCTTTCCAATTTGCTTCTCCTACGGTAAAAAAAAAAAAAACGTGCTCTCTATTCCTCCTGAAAGAGAACTGCCTTGAGAGAGGTCCTCAGCCCCACCGGAGGGAGGGTAACTAAGGTGAGATCTGCAGAAACCCCTGCACACAAAGGCCTTTTCATCAGCAGATCCAGCAGAGCAAGTTTGTGGCAGAGTTCACCACAGAGCTCTCAGGTTGCAAGGAGGGGGCCCCTTTCAGTTATAATTAACATTCGTGGGTGGCATGGGACTGGCAGACCTTGGGGACATCGGAGGGTCTGAAAACTGTGTCAGGCCCACAAAGGTGCCTGAACAAATCATGTGAATTAAATCTTGGACTGTTTCCATCCAAGGAGTCTTCTCTTCTGTCAAAAGGCAGTAGAGAGTCAGAAGAAGCAGAAAGCAGCTAGATACAGAGCTAACTCAAAGGAAGAGGCAATGCAAAAGCCCACACAGCCTTCCCAAAGGCCAATACAATACTCTTTTAGGGGACAGGAAATTGGCGAGGATCACTTTCAGAAATCGACATGCGGTCCCCACCATCATATAGTTTGCAGTGAGCCAAACAAGCACCACACACTCAAACACACCCGTTCACATCAGCTCTGTATAGTCTTGCTTCTGGGTTCAGAGAAGGTGATCCCAGTTGAACTGGCATGAGGTACTGGCCCCTCTTAGGCACGCTGCCCTCTTCTACCTGAGTGAGAGCGCAAGATCAGAGAAGAAAATGCTGTGGGGGACGTGGGTGGGGCGAGTCATCCCTCCAGCTGATTTTATCTAAACAGCACACCAGCGCGCTCAGTGCTCTTTCCGGCTCCAACAGGAAGAAAGGGCACTCGCTCACTGCCCCCACAAGTGGAAAACTGGTTTTCCACAAGGGTCAGGAAGTCCAACCAGCCGGGACACCAAAACTAAGGACGTGTGTTAGCAGCCTGCTTTCCTAACAGCAGTCTCCATTGTACTCCCTTCTTTCTGCTTCCACCTAAGTGCCTGCAATAGAAAACTTGAGACTCTGTCCAGTGTCGGGGACCTGACCGCTTCTGAAAAGGCTTCTTGTCGTCTTACTACTCGGAGGGGGACCCCTGCATCTTTCTGCAGACAAACTTAGGAGAAAACTACCAAGTGTTCTAAACTCAGAGCCGGGATCCAGGGTGTGACATCAGCATGCTGTCACCCTGCTGTGGTTCAGAGGCCGTGCCGGCCACCGAGGAGCCCAAGGGTGGGGTGGGCGTGCAACCCACCCCCCCACGTTACCTTCCACAGCAGCTCACACTCCCGCTCCTCCAGGGCCTTCTTGTGTCTCGCAGTCACGGCTTTGACCTCCGACTGTACCACTTTTGCCTTCATCTCCACCTGCTCTGCCACCGTCTGGGCCTGCTCGATGCTCAGCTGGAAAACCAAAAACAATCTCAGAGCAAGAGAAGTACCTTCCCTCCTCACACGCAACACTTAAGGCTGCTTTCTTCAGCCCCGAAAAACTAATGCCTTAGGCCCCCAACGCAGACCTCGAAGGTCCACGTCCTTGGAAAGAAAGCAGGCACTGGGAGAGAGAAGGGCATCTGTTTGACATGTAACTGAAGGAGCTGCTTGGCAAGGGCTGCATTTCTTTGTATAAGAAATGGCACCTACAAAGTGAATGTCAGGACTATTAAGAGATAGTCTGACACAGTGAAACCAGTGTAGCTGGGTCACAGCCCAAAACAGACTGGGGATCAGATGTGAAATGTTCTACTGCAGATGCACGAGCAACTTTCCACAGACTTTCCGGCCAGGCTCCCCACCTGGGGGAAATCTCGCAGGCTGGGCACATCCCTCGGGAGAAGGTGTGCAACAGGCTGCAGCCCAGCTCAGAACCAACACCAAGTGCAAACTGGGAAACAGTGTCTGATGCACCTGAGAAGCCATGCCTATGGCCAGAGACCACCTCTGCACCCCCAGGCCCCAACCCTGTACCATCAGCCCCCGTAAATCAGCCCATTTAATCAGACGTATGATTGTTCATAAAAAATTAATCCAGACAGAGGCCTGGTGTTTTCATGAATATTACATGATGTGCCTTGAAAAGCCACAAGGATTGGAGACACTGAGGTATTAAATCAGGGAGTTCAAACTGACTGCTAATGCTGCAACAGGCTTCAGAGCAGGTGTCCCAGATCAGGAGGGACCCAGGGAAGCCTCAAGGGTTTAGAACCTGCCTGGGTTCAGGAATCAGCTACAGGTGACCAGTCTTCTGTGTGCCCCGCAGAGAACGGTTTCTGGGACACGAAACACATCTAAAGCGGGCACAGTCCTGGACAAGCCAGGCCGGATGGTCATCCTAGGGCTCAGGAAACCCAGGTTCAAATCCTAGCTCCACCTCCTACCAGTTCAGACAAGCTCCTGCCCTTCTCCAACTTCGGAGTGAAAGTGAGAAAAATGCAGGACAATATATGGGAAGAGCTGAGTCTAGCCCCTGGTCATCCTCTCCCCTCATCCTACTTAGCTCGCATCATACAGATAGGCCTATTCACACTTCCTGCCTTGTTTTGTTTTTAAATTGTAGTGATAAAATACATGCAGCATAAAATGTCCCACGAATGACATTCAGCCCATGCAATGTGGTGCAGTCACCACCACTATCTGGCTCCAGAACACCTTCTCTACCCAAAACGAAGCTTCCCACGCCTGTGAAGCAGTCATTCTCCATCTCCCCTCCCTCTCCCCCATGGCATGCATAACCTACAGTCTCTACAGACTTGTCTATCCTGGATATTTCACACAAATGGAATCAAACAATACATGACCAGCCTTATTTTCATGAATATGCTCCCAGCTAATCAGCTATGACTCATTCAGTCACTTACAACTGGGACCCCTAACTGACCACCTTTCTCGCTCTCAGTCTGATGACACCTGCTCACTGCACCCCCTGCCCCCATCCCCGTGAGGCCTAAGGATCCACTGAGCAGATAGGAGCTGGCACCTGGCCGATCTGGGTGGCTCACAGTTTGGCCTGGGATGCCTTTCTCTTCCAAAGTCACCCTGAAATCTCAAAACCTAGCTCAGATGCCACTTCTTCTCTAAAATCGGAAGTAAAGGACACCTATCCACAGTGTTTCCGTTCCACCTTTACTATCCCGTCCCAAGTGTCATTACAGACTGAACTAAGGTGGGCCAGGTACACAGTGCACGGTACTTAGCACTGGGTTCTAACAGGAACAATCTATACATTTTATACTTGCTCGTGTCTACGGCCATAAACCGTGTCCTATCAAAGCACTACATAACTGCACTGGGTTAAATATCGTCCTGCCAAACTTCAGGCGTGCCTGCAACTTCAGAATGTGGTTAAGATGAGGTCATATTGGACTAGGGTAAGTCCTAAATGCAGTGACTGATATCCCATAGGGCCATGTGAGGATGGAGGCAGAAAATGGAAGGCAAGTACAAGTCAAGACGTGCAGACCACGACCTGCAAGAAGAAGCAAGGAAAGGTTCTTCCTTAGAGGCTTCACATGGAGCACAGCCCTGCTGACACCTTGATTTCTGACTTCTATCCTCCAGAATTGTTGAGAAAACAAATTCCTATTGTTTTAAGTTACCCAGTTTATAGCAGCCCTAGGAAACTAATACAGTAGCCAACAAGTTGAAATAGATGGCTTCTCTATTTCAACAAGTTGAAATAGATGGTACTTCTCCAAATTACCCGAAACACAAAAAGTTAGACTGACGGGCTTCCCTGGTGGCGCAGTGGTTGAGAGTCCGCCTGCCGATGCAGGGGACACGGGTTCGTGCCCCGGTCCGGGAAGATCCCACATGCCGCGGAGCGGCTGGGCCCGTGAGCCATGGCCGCTGAGCCTGCGCGTCCGGAGCCTGTGCTCCGCAGCGGGAGAGGCCACGACAGTGAGAGGCCCACGTACCACAAAAAAAAAAAAAAAAAAGTTAGACTGACGGATCAAATAAGTGTGCATGTAAGCAGATACCATAACAGGGTGTCTTGGGCTGTGGGTCAGGATTAATTCAGAAGAAGAGAAACCTCACTAGACATTTAAGCAGAGACGATTTAATACAGGGAATTTGGTTAAACGGGAAGCGGGGAACTGCTAATGCAAAGGGCACACTGATGATTAAGACAGACTGCAGTAACTGCAGTCAGTAGCTACCACCCCTTGGGCTCAGAGAACAAAGAAAGTAGGGGTTACCAGGACCCAGAAGTATGGGGGAGCGGCAGCCCAGGCCCAGCTCATTCTGGGAGTGGCAAAAGCTGGAAACTGGAACCAACTTCTGCTGCCAGGGTAAAAAAATACTGCTGATAAGAACAGGAAGTCAAAAGGAAGAAGCAAGTCCCTTCTCCCCACTTCCAGGCACGTGGTTTGAAATGAACACTGCAGCCCCAGCCTCACACGGCACGACTGTGAAAGGTTGTAGGTTGGTAGGTTATTAACCAGTACACCCTGTTTTCAGATGTGTTGGTTATTAATTAGCACAGAGCTGGTATCCACATCAGTGTCTGACTGAGGCAACCAAGCCTATGTCCACAACATTTCTTTAACGCTTCCTCGATGGAAAGCAAAGGCCACAAACTGCCTTCTATTTATATTAACATCATATTACTTAACCAAACTGAATTTCCATTAAAATCAGAAGATATGGAAATAACAGGTCCACATTCCTACAGGGCAAGAACTGGCCGGAGAGCAATGACCATCCCCTCTGCATGCACAGCCAGTGTCTGCTCGCCGCCTACCCTCCTAGCCAGGCTGCTCCTACTGTTTCCTCCTAGGTCCCTAGCAGGCCCTTGCGTTAACTCGCATCCTATGACAGGAACTATTTCTTCCATTTTCCAAATAGGTCAAAGGGGAGCAAAGCTCTGGCTATAATTTGAGTCATTCCCATTCCTAGAGTCATAAACTATGTGAAGAGACCAAATGGAGCTTTCCTCTCCAAATCCTACACAACACCCCGGCAAGCACTGCATTCCAAGACGTGCAGACCAGGACCTGCTTAACTAGTTCCCATTATCTAAGCAGGGCATTTGAAGGACGCCAAGAGGCAGGTGGGTTGGGGGAAAATGGCAGTGGGTAAAAGGGCTGGGGAAACTCTGAAAACAGAAACATTTGCAAGAAAGAAAGAGAAGGAAAGAAAGGAAGGAAAAAGGGAGGAAGGGAGGGTGGGTCACCTAACAAGCATGGGGGCTTGAGAAAAAATGTTAACTTCAAATGTTAACAGATTCAATCAAACACTCGAAGTTGAGGCAAGTCAATGATGCCATTTGACTGCTGAGTGGTGGCCACTTAGTACTGAGGAGGAGTCTGAGGCCAAATCCGGGTTTCACAGGGAAGGGTGCAGAAAGTGATTAGTGATGTCTGCCATGGAGAACAGTGGTGGCCTGATGACAGGTATTTAAAGTGTCCTGATAGAAGATACTAGAGAATGCAAGTGTCACCCATAAGCTCAAAGGCCACCATACCGGTACCAGATGGGGGAATTACTGTAGTTCACTCTAAAATGTAATTTTTATCACATTTAATATCTTTGAAACTATGATTCATCTTAACACTGTCAGTGGGCTTTTTCCCTTTGTTAGCTGTATATAAAATAAATGTGCATATCTTACAGTTAATGGCATCTTAAATGTGATGAAAGAAATAAAAGTAACGAATCAAGGCTGTCTTACATGGAGAGCAACTATATTCCTGACCCAAACTCTGGATGTCCCCCGGGGAATCTGTGCACCTTTATGAAATCCTCTAATTACATAAGTGACCAAAATGTTGTACTTTCATCAAGAGTGAAAGTGACTTGGATATCAGATTACTTGACTCATCAGAAAGATCACTTCAGTATCACACATAGGAATGCTGATAGCTGCTGAGAAACTAATTAAAATCCTAAACCATCTGCCCACCCTAGAACACACGATTGATTCTTTACCATTTCCAAAAAAAGTCTTATGTTAAAAATATTCATGTATTCAAATACTCGTTCTAAACAGTTTCCTACTCGATTACTTTTTAAAATATTTTTCCTTCTATCTATCTATTTATGGTTGTGTTGGATCTTCGCTGCTGTGCGCATGCTTTCTCTGGTTGCGGCGAGTGGGGGCTATACTTCATTGCAGTGCGCAGGCTTCTCATTGCAGTGGCTTCTCTTTTTGCGGAGCACGGGCTTCAGCAGTTGTGGCACGTGGGCTCAGTAGTTGTGGCTTGCGGGCTCAGTTGCTCCACAGCATGTGGGATCTTCCCGGACCAGGGATCGAACCCGTGTCCCCTGTACTGGCAGGAGGATTCTTAACTACTGCACCACCAGGGAAGTCCTCCTATTCAACTGCCACTCGAAGATTAGCAATGTTTCTTTTTTTTCCCCCATAAATTTATTTATTTATTATTGGCTGTGGTGGGTTTTCACTGCTGCGCACGGGCTTTCTCTAGTTGCAGCGAGCAGGGGCTACTCTTGACTGTGGTGTGCGGGCTTCTCATTGCAGTGGCTTCTCTTGTTGCAGAGCACAGGCTCTAGGTGTGCAGACTTCAGTAGTCATGGCTCGCAGGCTCTAGAGCGCAGGCTCAGTAGTTATGATGCATGGGCTTAGCTGTTCTGCGGCATGTGGGATCTTCCCGGACCAGGGCTTGAACCCGTGTCCCCTGTACTGGCAGGTGGATTCTTAACCACTGCGCCACCAGGGAAGTCCTAGCAATGTTTCTTGACTTTCAAGCTTATCCTACCAGATGAGGGAAACAACCTATGATTTTTTTGTCTTCCTAAAACCTTGTCACCTGGATCAGGCAAGAAGATTCAAAAATTAAGGCACACTATTACCTGCCTATGTAAAAGAACTTCACTATATCTCAGAGTTACACGTGTCCCTTCCTAGCCCCAAAGGGACGGGAATTCAACAGAAACAAGGGTCTAAATTACCAGGACGTCTAATGCTTCCAATAGAATAGCATAAAATAGCATGGCATAGCATAGCAATAGCTAATGCTTCCAATAAAATTAAATTAAAAATAAATAAGTAAATAACCATGGCATGACCTTTATTTATCACCCAAGAAAGAGTCTGAGATTCAACCTTAAATAAAATTTCCCACGCTCACTTATTTCTCACCTATAAACAAATCTGAGTAGCAAGGTGAGCACCCAGTCTTTCTATAGTCCTGGCTGAACACCCTAATATCCACTTGGATTTGGGGAGGCGGCTGGATGGCAGACAGGCAGCTGCTGTGAAGGGGTCCAGCCAGGGTATCTGGAAGAAGCCCTGACCAGCCAGTAACTCCAGCCACATCACTGTCATCTTCACCATACTGTGAGGTCTCCATGCACTGCCCACCCCCACGTGCTTGCTGCTGCATGGGTGTCACATGGGCTCACGTGGGTCGTTGTCCCATGGCCTCCAGACACTGGACTCTGCCCAATAATCTACACATGCCATCTGAAAGGGAGTGGTAAAGATTTTATATGCAAGAAAGAACCAGGGAAACAGGTGAAGGGTGGGGAGGGACTGACCTGGATGGCCTGGCGGCCCTGCTGGGCATCAGCCAGCAGCTGGATGGTGAGCGCCCGTGAGTCCTGCAGCGCCTCCTGGAGGTAGACGAAGCTGTGGCCGCCGTGCCGGCCCACAGTACACTCTCGGCAGATGGGCACTGAGCACGTGTCACAGTACAGGTGCAGCACCTGGGGACCAGAGAGGGCCAGGTGTTAATGACAAGGGGGTGGGTGGCGGGGTGCTCTGGATCTCAGGACCCCACAATAAACAAGCACACGGCATAGGGAGCGGGATACCCGCAGGCGACTGTGAGGACAACTTGCTCCCCCCATCCCCACCCAAAGAAAAACAACCAACACCCTCGTTCTACTCCAGTTCCATTCACAACCACAACTGAGACACCGCAAAGGCAAAGATGAAACAAAATGATCCTCCAAGGACTTCCCTGGGGGTCCAGTGCTTAAGACTCTGCACTTCCACTACAGGGGGCACGGGTTCGATCCCTGCTTGGGGAGCTAAGATTCCGCATGCCGCTCAGTGTGGCTGAAAAAAGTAGATTAAAAAAATAAAATGTGCTGCTCATCAATTGACCTTAGTAAATGACAATAATTATACAGTCATATGAATAAAACTATTTAAAACAAAAGAAAACAATCATCCTCCATAAGACATTTCCCTGTATCTGAGATTAATTACCCAGAAAGGTTCCAAGATTGTCTCCCTGGTCTGAGATTGGTGGCCGGAATGAAAGGATAAATCGACAAGTTCCTCTTGCCACCCCACGCTCTGGGGGTGGAAACCAGGCTGGGGGCCAGGATCAATCCCCCTCACACGGCAGTTGGCTGCCACCGTCCCCCCATCAAGGACACGAGTGCACCCAAGGCACTCAAGCAAGGTGCGGGCTTAAGCTTCTGGAACAGAGGCCAAAGGCTAATGGTAGAGTCAGCCAGCTTCTTGTCTTTCTTCTTCCTGCCAAGTTGTTCCAAGGAGCTGACCCTGGGAGGCAGCCAGTGCTGACAGCGCTGTTTATACGATGCTCTGTGCCTCCCTGGGGCCCTGCGTGCTGGTGGGGGGGAGCGGCTTGGCACCACCTCCACCTGCTGATAAACCTGCCGAGAGCCGAGCTCTCAGGAGCCAAAGCTCCTTGGCACAGAACGGGGCCAGTCCCGTTGCATCCCTCCCCAGGGCCGGCACTTAGGGCCGCTGTCTATAAATGTTTGCTGGCTTGCTTTCAAGAGCAAAGCTTCAGTTTGCCGCTGGTACACCTGGGGTGAAGGAAAGCGAGCCAACACTCGACAGGCAGGGAAGGGGGCATGTGTGTGTGTGGGGGGGGGGGGGTGTCTTTCACATACACGAGCACTCAATCTCCAGGGGAAGAGGCTGCACAGGGAACAAGGGCTGGTCCCAACGCACGGAAGCTGGTTACCCTGTCCAAAGCACAGATACCCAGAAAGTTCCTATTAGGCTGAAAGTCCCACACAGAAAGGGCCTGGGGCAGAGCGAGAACGTGGCTCCTCTCATTCTCCAGGTTATTTATTTTATTCCAACCAAAGTCTCGGCGTAGTGCGTGTCCAAGAGGAAATGACTGTCAGCCAAACAGGCTGCTCCACGTAGGGGGTGTGTGATCCAGCAGGGGTTAGGTTGCTTCTCCGGGAACTCTGGGATCCAGGAATGGAAGAAGGAAAGACTTAGGATATCACGTTCCTACTTTGAAGAAATGGTTGTGATACGGCAAGTTTTCTGGACCCTCTTTTACAGGAGGGAAACGTGATCGGGTTTGTAACTTTAGTGCCGATTTTTGTCCCGTGCTGTACCGATTTTTGTCCCGTGCTGTACCGTGGGAGACAGAACCCAGGAGGCATCTGCCTTCCTTTGTGAAGGCTAATCACTTTCTGAAGAAGGTCCACCATTTAGAGACTATCTAATCTTTCTCATTTGATAAATCTAAAATTCCCAAGCCAGCCTTAGATACTAACCGAAAAATGCTAAACTGGGTAAATGTGGGGAAATGCCCCGACAGGTGCTAAAGCAATTCTCCGGCCAGTTTCCACGACTCAACCACATCCCTCCCCTCTGCTCCCTCCATTTGCCACGGGAATAAAGGGATCACTCCTGCTAATGTGAAGTGTGAAAATCTCCTGGCACAAGGCTCCCTGTTCTTACCAAACAGCTAAGCAATCTTCTCTTTACCTCTGCTCAGGAGCTACCTTTTCTTGGACAACTGTGTGGACTGACTAGTGTCCCCCTGCTTTAGGAGTCTGTGGGGCTCCTGCGAGTGGGGAAGAACCTTAGGCTGCAGGCCCCCGCATGTCCAGCCTTGAGAGCCCAGGTACCTCTAAAATGGGCAAACGGGGGTGCTGGGATGTGACCCCACCTGACAGTGTTACACGTGGGATTGACACAGCTCTAATCGCCTAGAACACCCTGTGATATTGGAAGTGCCACTGCTTCTGCAGTTCCAGGCTGACTGTAGGACCACGGGGTGGGGCTGGGGGTGACAGTATAAGTGGGTAAAAGCAGAGCCTCAGTGGTGCTTTTAATTAACTGTTGATTTTTTAAAAAAAGAACACACTGTCTAAAACCTGAAAATGCGATCACATTTTGTAAAAAAAATTTTTTTTGGCCACACCATTCAGCACATGGGACTTTAGTTTCCCCGACCAGGGATCAAACCTGGACCCCTTGCAGTGGAAGCATGGAGTTTTAACCACTGGACCACCAGGGAAGTCCCACATTTTGGAAACTTTCTAGTGAAATATCAGAGTAAAACTTTGGGAAGATGTCACACTCCATTTAGAAGCTCCACATCTCACTCACCTGGCAATTTCTAAGGTCAAAAACTTACAATTTTATAGCTTATGAAACTCAGTGAATAGGCAAAGGTGCACACAGGTGTGCATGGGTGCAACTCTCTCTGAACCAGCTTACTTAAGGTTATTTTAAAAGAATAAACTGGATGACTGTTCAGAGGGCCCACCGCCAGAAAGAAATGTGGCAGAGGCCATGAACTGTGGCTCTGGGAAGGAGCAGTCCTCTGGCGGCAGGAATTCCAAGGCCTGAGCTGCCTGTTTGGGGCTTCCCGGGCAGATGTGTGGACACGCCCCCCCCCCCCACATGGCGACAATCTGGCTGCCCAGCTGAATGGGGCAGGCCTGACCTCTGACCTTGCAAGTGACCACCCTCTCCCCTGCCCCCAGCTTCCAGAACACGCCCCACCCACTGCCTTCCTCTCCCAAAATTTCTAAAATACCAGCGGAGACAAAGACCTAGGAATGTGAGCCCAGCAGGAGAGGAATGGGGGTGGGGGGGGGCGGGGGTTGGAGGAAATAAATAAAAATACCAAGCAGGCAGGTTTACCTTAGCCAGGGCTTAAATAAAGTGCTCTGTTAATGAACAAGAATGTTCTACATTTTATATTATTGATACATGTGATCCAACAAGGAACACACACACACACACACACACACTCACTCACATTGGAGCACCAGGTTAAAATACAACTATCCACATCAGTGAGAAGTGTAAACAGAAAAGTATGGAGGGGGCCTCTCATTGTCAAGATCCCCCAACTGAGATAATAAATATTAACTGCTATAAACTTACTTTTTGAGGTTTCTTTGACATCCCTTAAAATGACTGGGGACATGCGGCCTCCCACAAACTCAGGCCTAGACACAAGGAGGTCTCCACCCACCACTACAGACACGAAGGGGAGGTGACAACCAGAAGCCTTATCTGTATGTAACACTCGGCAGGCTCTCCTATTAAAAAATGGTAAACCAAATTCAAGGAGTAAAGTCCAGCCACGCAACTAAGTCTATCCAACAACACCAAAACCAAGCTTTACTTGATTTAGGGAAAATACATTGAATGCCAGTGTTCTCAAACTCGCAGAAGCCCTCCTACATCTCTGGCCAGAGCTGTGGTCTTGGGGGGCCTGCGAAGAGGTGAAAGAAAGGAATCTGGACCCTCCTTCTTACACAATCACCACCAGCTCAAGACAGCAGAGTTCAGCTGTGGACAAGTTACTTCTTTCTGGGGGAAAGGAGTCGGAAACTTTTTAAGACAAGTTAGGGAACACATATGCATTTTTAATGCAAGAAGATACACAGGTGCAAGTCGTTTTTTAAAAATCTGCCCCAGGGACTTCCCTGGTGGCACAATGGTCAAGAATCCGCCTGCCAATGCAGGGGACACAGGTTCTATCCCCGGTCCAGAAAGATCCCACATGCCTCGGAGCAACTAAGCCCGTGCGCCACAACTACTGAGCCCAGGTGCTGCAACTACTGAAGCCCCTGTGCCTAGAGCCCATGCTCCGCAACAAGAGAGGCTACGGCAATGAGAAGCCCGCGGAAGAGTAGCCCCCACTCGCTGCAACTAGACAAAGACCGTGCGCAGCAACAAACACCCAACGCAGCCATAAATAAATTAAAAAAAAATCTGACCCAATTTTTCAGTTGTTTCCACTTTTTTACATAATCATCCAAAAATATGCTATATTCTATGCATAGGCGAACTTTTTAAAGACACAAATAGGAGAGCATTATACTAGACCTTTTCACTTAGTTATATTAACTGCGAGAATGTTTTGAGTCGGGCTGCCTGTTTTAGGAATGGCTGCATGGTATGCTGCCTGCTGATGATAGGATTTTAGTGTCATTTCCTGGTTTTTGAAAACTCACAAGCAATGCCACAGTGAATATCCTTTTATATTGTTCTTTACAAAGCCCAGAATTGTCCATTTGATAATATATTCAACTGCTACATCATTTGACAAATCAGAAGAAAAAAAATCTACTTGCATGTGTGGACAGTAAGGCTTCTCAAATTTAATAACTTGATGTCAGGTCAACCTCCATTCATGTGAAGAACAAAGGTTGTCAAGTGCCAATTTCTGTTCCCAAACAAGATCAGACCTACACGAAAGGCTGGCATGGAGACACCAGGGAGCCGGGCAATGTGTGACTGGGAGTCCAGGCCCACTCTGCTTGGCTGGAAGGTGGAAGGTGGAGGCTGAGACTGAAAAGAAGCCCCAGAGGAGCAGCAAGAAAGCAAGGCTTGTGTTTTGTGTGCTCAGGATTGGCTGCTAGATTTTCCAAAACACAAGGGTAGAGGCGAGTGGGGCCGCTTGTTGGGACGATTCCCGAGGTGGGCAGTGAGGGTGGTCTCAGGCAGTGTAAAGGAAGAGGGCAGTCCCAGTGGGTATCGTTCAAACACCCGGTGAAACAAACATGGGTAGCCCCATACAAGCCCAGAACCCCCTTCTGCAATCCCCAAATTCAACAGATCTGGAAAGTAAAAGTTTTTACACAAGCTGTTTGGCAGCAAAACCTGAACTGGTATGAAAATGATCTCAAATTTTTATCTATACCATTTAGTGTGAGTTCTCATATATTTCACTGAAGAAAGAACTGCTAATATTCATTACTTTGTGGTGTTGTTTCACAGTATAAACTTACCAAAATCATAAACGTTGAATGTCAAGGCACATCTAATCCCAAGGGCTAGGGTAAAAGACCTGCCAGGCCAGCTAGCTGAACAAGAGTCATTCCTGGGCTCAACAGGCAAGAGAAGGAGTTAAGACTACCAGCTGGTGGAGTGGGATGGGTGTGTACAAGTGGGGTCAGAGCAGTTCTAGGCCAAATTTTTTGGCTCCTGTGGACAAGGCAAATTTGAAAAGTAAGGGTTGGAAACAGGAATGCCATCAGCTCGAACAACTTTTCTTGTTTTTGGCTGCGCTGCGCCACGCGGCTTGCAGGATTTTAGTTCCCCAACCAGGGAACGATCCCGGGCCACAGCAGTGACAGCGCCAAGTCCTAACCACTGGACCGCCAGGGAACTCCCAGCTCTTAACAACTTTAGACTCAATGTGGTTGCTGGTACCAAGGGAAGGCATAGTTCAATGATGACTGAACGTCCCATGCTGTTCCCCGGAGGTTTTTGTGCCACTGCAAAAGCCACATCATGATCCCTTTCCTATTTTTCAGAAGAAAATTTTCACACTCCCAATGACCACTGCTTCCCAACACCGACCAACCACCACATACCACCCAGCAAGACCCAGCTCCTCCAGTGCCTCAACCCACGAGGCTTCCTCCAGGCTCCTGTTCCTCCCTATCACCTGCTCCCCTGCTTGTGGGACCAGGTCCCAACACCCCAGAGCCAGGCACACGGGATCCCCACTTTATATTTCAGCAGTATTTATACCTTATACTTTATATTCCCTGTCTCAGGGCCCTCCTCCAGGAAGAACCCTCCCTGGGCACACAGCTTCTAATATTAACATGTGCAAAAAGCAGAACCATTGCCTTTTTATAAAAAGCCACAGGTAATTAAAGGAGTAAGTTCTGTCTCTACAGTTAAATGACTGAATTTGGCTGAGCTCACCTGCAGATTTGGTAAAAAAAAAAAAAGAGAGAGAGAGAAAAAAAAATCTCCATTTTTGGCTCAGAAAAGTGTCAGAATTATTAAAAAGCATGAAAATGATTTCATCCTAGAAAGGAAACCACTTCCCCTGTAGCACTGAAGCCCCAGAGAACAATGACACACACCGCCTTCCTCCAGTGTTGCCAGAGTCATAGACAGAAGAGCCTTACAAATATTTCTTACCATAGCTCCCCTCCCCAAACTGAGGCTGCAGCAGTAAATCTGACTCAAATAGGGCCTTTAGGAGGCAAGGAAGGACATATAACCGAGGTGTGTGTGTTTCTCTGGGATCCTGACGATACTCGGGAACTGTGCAGCTGGGTTTTCGGGGCAGGAGAATCCTCCAAGGGAGCTCTAAGGGCAGAGGTCGAGGTGACAAGGAGGGTAAGAAAAAAAGCAGGCAGAAGACAGCGCTTCCCACGTGGAGCTACAGCCAGCACTTCTTAGAGCCTTTGTAAAGTCCCCCAAAGAAGCATGTTTTATAAAGGTATAATCAGGATGTCACAAAATACTCAGCGTGGGACAATACACATGGGAACTCCAGAGACGAGCTATGCCTCTGTCCCTTCACTTCGAGTACCCGGAGTGCCCTCCCTATGCCAGCCCAGCTATACTCAGGCCCCCGGCAGCCGCGCTGGTATCACTGAGAGCGTCCTCATGGGCCTGTATCCATCCTGCTTCCTCCTCAGATGCTGATAAACAAGTTCTCCATCCAAACCTCTGGGGGGACCCAACCTGCAAGAGCTCCTTCCCTCTTTGGACTATTCATTTGCCTGCTGGTCGGATTCTGGTTTTCAGGCTGGAGTCTTGGTATCTTTGCCCAACCACACAGCTTTGAGGCACAGTTATGGCTGGCCGCCACCACCAAGGCCAGCAGGGTTGACTGCCCACAGCCTGCAGTCTCTCTCCTTCCTGGAAGGCTTTAACAATGGCCCACACAAAAGAGCAGGTGACACCCCTGTGCTGGGGGGTTTCCTCCAACAGATCCAAGTTACATGACATTCAGTGACACTCTGGAACATACCAGAACTGTGTTTGGGGTTACTGCCTACCAAACGGTTTTTCACAAATAAACTTGTTGACTTAAATAATATGTGGGTGTTTAAAAATTCTTCCAGGGGGCTTCCCTGGTGGCGCAGTGGTTGAGAGTCCGCCTGCCGATGCAGGGGACACAGGTTCATGCCCCGGTCCAAGAAGATTCCACATGCCGCAGAGCGGCTGGGCCTGTGAGCCATGGCCGCTGAGCCTGCGCGTCCGGAGCCTGCACTTCCGGAGCCTGTGCTCCACCACGGGAGAGGCCACAACAGTGAGAGGCCCGCGTACCGGGGGGGAAAAAAAAAAATCTTCCAGTTCAAAAGTAAAAATCAAACTTCCCTATCAACAGACAAACAGACAGGTATATGTCCACACAGTAGAATACTTCTAGCAATGAGAACGAATTACTGATTTTGTGCTATCACACAGGTGCGTGATGGAAAAATAAGAATCAAAAAAACATATACTGCATAATTCTATTTCTATGAAGGCAAAACTAAGGTGAAAAAAAATCAAAGAAGTTGCAAGTGGAACCAGATGTGACTGGAAGGAACTCAAGGGAGATGTTCTGGAGCCATGGATGTGTCATTATGTTGTCTTGGTAGAAGGAGTAGGTACACAGGTGTATAGAATTGTCAAAATGGGGAACTCCCTGGCGGTCCAGTGGTTAAGACTCAGCGCTTCCATGGCAGCAGCAGGGATCTCAGGTTCGATCCCTGGTGGGGGAACTAAGATCCCGCAAGATGTGCAGCGTGACCAAAAAATTTAAAAAGAATTGTCAAAATGTATACTTTTTATTTATGTAAATTATACCTAAAAAATAATAAGTGAGCGGGAAACCCTCCCAGCGACCACCTAGCGGCGGTGGGGTGAAGCTTGGAGCCCAGCCTCAGCATGGGCTCCTCACAGCTAAAGACCTAATAAATACTCTTTGAGCCCATCAATGAGTTACTCCAATGGCCCCACATAATTTACTTCTAATAGGTCACTACCATTCTTCCCACAATGTTCCCATTAGGTATTATTTTTCCTTTGCCCTCCACTATAAATATTATCTTAAGTTTAATCTCACAAGAGGCAAGTCGGACTAACTCCCTGGAGGTTTTGATAAAAATTAGAACCCCGAGTCCGATTTACAGCCCCACAGGCGGCCAGTGGTCACACAAAGCCCTACGAAATCATTAGTGTGCCAGCTGCCGCCCAGGCTTGCACCTGACCTCTGATGTACTAATGAGTGGTCCAGGCAGCTTCCAGCAGCAAATAAAAGAGATTTGTTCCAACACGGAGATCACCGCCCACGTAAATTATAGACTTGCAAATCAGGCACGAAAAGATGGATTTTGACACAGATACACAGTTTTCCTGTTTCCCGTCGCAAAAGCAAGGCCCAGTTTTAATCCGTTGTGTTCTAGACCAGAATCGGTGGTACTGGGAGGCTGCCTGTAAAAAATGGCCAGACTGTAGGTGGCCACGTAACTCAGTCCTCACCTCTTAAGCAGTGGGCGACGCCATGCACCCGAAACCTTTCACCACCCCACCCCTGAAGTAGCAAAAAGGGTCTCAATGGCCTGCATGGCTGAGATCATGTGGACAGGTGGATGTAAAGCAAGGGAAAGCACTCACCTCGAGAAGGGAAGCAGAAATAAAGACTCAGGTAAGAAAAGAAAACTCATAACAAAAAAGGTTTTGAAATATTACTAGCCATATCTTATCCCTCCAATAAGGGATAACAACCCAATATAATTGTTCCTTTCTCTCCCCAATTCGGCAAGTTCTATAATCCGGAGTAGCTGGGCGCCTCTGTTACTCAGTTGTCCGCTGCCTTGGGCAACACAGGTCCAACACTGGCCTTCCCGACGGCCCCGTGTGACACTGTCACCCCCTGGTGACAATTTTAAGAGCCAGCTAACTTTACACCAAGCACTGCCTCCAAATCAGGAGGTTAGGGCTTTCCTGGTGGCGCAGTGGTTGAGAGTCTGCCTGCCGATGCAGGGGACACGGGTTCATGCCCCGGTCCGGGAAGATCCCACATGCCGCGGAGCGGCTGGGCCCGTGAGCCATGGCCGCTGAGCCTGCACTTCTGGAGCCTGTGCTCCGCAAAGGGAGAGGCCACAACAGTGAGAGGCCCGCGTACCGGGGGGAAAAAAAGAAAAATCAGGAGGTTAACCGAATATTTAATGCTGTAGGGATCTTATTCACAGGCAGGAATGATTTAAATTGGGGAGGGGGGCCCCATCAAGAAAGCAGTAGATGGACTCTGTGAATTCTCTCAATGCCAGTAAGGGCCGCCCCTCGACGTGGGGCTGGGGCGAGGGCTCCCCGTGTGTCTGTGGAGCCCTAAGCCTAGTCTCTTTGGCGGCACTCCTCAAAACTGCTCCCATCAAGGAGAGCATCAAATAGAGAGCAGACAGACACACTCCTCTATCCCCTGTGACACCTCAGGAATCACCAGAGGCTTTCTCAACAGTTTCCTCTGTGACCAAGAGCAGAGGGGCCTCAAACCACAGCTCCAGTGCAGCAGCTGAGGGTGAAAGGAAAAGCCTCAGTCTTATCAAGAAATGGATTTCTTTTTAAAACCCTTTTCAAGTTAGCACTTTGTTAGGCAATTAATTTAAATCACACCCTCCCTTCAACTCCAACAACAGGAAACTTAATCCCTCGGACACCCCTACAAATGAAACAGAGCCAGGCCAGGCCGGGAGACCAGCTTTATTTAAAGAGTCACCTGTCACCCATGCTGGGCTGGGCGACACGGGAGGAATAGGAGCCCCGGGGCCGGTTCTGTGGTCCAGGCAGTCTACAGGGTGGGTCTTAATCCCTCCCCCATCGCAAGGGGAAAAAATCCAAACTGCAGCGAGCAGTGGAGACCTCAGGCTAGCAATGAAGCCCTGAATCCTTGGAGTTCACCCACCCCTCTTCCCACCAGTGTGCACAGATCCTGATAGCTGCGGTCCTAAAGCATTAATTACAGCAGGATTTGGCAAGGAGTCAGGGAACCCCAACACCAGGCCAGCAGCGTGATTTCAGGCAGGGAAATGCCAACTAACCAGGGATAAGATACAATCTGAAAAAAGATCAACATCTGGGGACACTACAGGTAAAACCACTGGAGTCAAACTCCTATTTAGAGAAGCCTGAATTCCCAGGACCACTCATCATGCATGAACGAAGTTGTAATGAGAAAATAATGGTAATGAGAAAAAATTCAGGTCTCGGATATGGATGGAGCTTCGTCAGAAATCCCACTTCATTCCAACGAAGGAAGCCTGAGCTTCACCTCTTTGCACTGCACCTGCGTGCTGTTCAATAGAACTTGACAGCCCGCTGACCCTGACCCAGCAGGTAATGCAACCAGGAGACACAGGAGGGGAGGGGCAGAACCTCCCCAGCACCCCCCAAGCAGATACTCAAGGATAAACTCCAGTTCAAAGGCTAGACCTGACAGGGTGGGGAAAGAAAATGTACAAGCTCTGAGCTGGGAAACAATCAGGTGGAGTGTTATGTAAGCTAAAGTTCAAGGCGGACGATAAAGGAACAGCTCTTAAATTGGTCTCTCCTTGGGTTTTTTAACTTCTGACCTGCTTCGTTTGGCTCTCTGTGGGAGAGCGAGCGGGGAGTCGCCCTTACTTTGGCTGGCACCTAACCAGGAATGGTGAGATGCAAGGCCAGGGAGATGCAGACGTTTGTCTGTGATGGATCCTCAAATTGCTGTATTTTGAAGTTCTGGCCCCAGGTGGCTCTTCCTCAGCCCTTCTACACAGGAACCCACTGCACCTCGAACTCCAAGGGCCTTCCCCAAACAAGAGGCCCACTGGGAGTCTCGGGCTGGCCTGTCCACTTCTGGGTCAGCCATGCGGAGCCTCCTGGCTCTCCCAACCTTTGCCTCCTGGATGTTAACTTCATCTATTTTAGAGACAGCTTTAATACAGGTTGTAGTCTCTGAGGCCATGATGTCCCTAACAAGTATGCGGTGTTTGCAGATTTTTTAAACGACATTTTCCTTTATTTTCAGAAACTTGTTTCCCTTAGGCACTTGTAGATCTATTTATAAAACATAGAGAATAAACCATAATGGAAAAGAATATAAAAAAAGAATGTATATATGTGTATAACCGAGTCACTTTGCTGCACAGCAGAAATCAGCATAACACTGTAAATCAACCGCACTTCAACAACAAAAAAACCAACATAGAGGGAAAGCTGTCCTAGTAAAGATACATTGCAACATTTGCTGATTTTTTTTAAACCATTTACACTGGACTCAAGGCTTTCAGCTAAGAGTCTTGGGAGGTTTAAAAAACAACTCAAGTTTCCAATCTCCTACAAGTCTTGGGTGGTCAGTTTGGGGAAGTCCAGTCTGTTTGTGTTGTCTAAGCATAATTATTAACAACACCCTCCTTCACTCTCAAAAATGACCCAGTTTGGAAACCCACTGGACAGGATCAGTAAGACAAATGGGGAACTAACCAAAATACATGAGGGCAGATAGGAAAAACTGCCACCCAGAGAAGTACCAAATCCCTTCATAGGACTTACAGTGGTTGCATGGCCTGGGGGCGGGGCAGATAAGTCAGAAAAGGCGTCTTAGAAAGAATGGGATAGCGGGATTTTTTTTTTTTTTTTTTTTAAAGGATGGGATGGAAGATTTACAAGTCCAAACAAAAGGAACACCTCCAGCAGAGAAGCACACTGTTCTTGGTCCAAGTGCAGGGAAGAATCTGGAGTAGACTGGAGGGGAAAGTTAGCTGGGAGCTCAAGGCGGGGGGGGGGGGGGGGGGGGTTTTGAGGGGGGGGGGGGGGGGGTGGGGGGTAGGTGGCCTCGCGGGGACGACACGACATGGAAGGAGGCCAGGGCACAGCCTGGGGTCACCTTCTTTGTTAAGTCAAAAAACCTGGGTTCAGATATTGATGTGGT